>NC_024323.1:11290646-11306561 GCF_000523025.1 Cynoglossus semilaevis
TGTGCTTGATGTGTGTTTAAAAAAAAACGCTGCTTCTTCAGACTTGAACTTCCTGCCAAATGACCTTAAGAGTCAATGATCTTTTTAGAACCTCTAATGGATCCTAATGAGGCATATGTGTAACAAAACAATTGAATTAAAAAACGAGTAATTCATTTAATTTGATAAAAGCTATGACATTTTCACATAACGTTGTATTCTGCAGTTTCAGATGTTGTCACTAGGGGGAGGCAAAGGTCTGAAGAAGTCAAATTAATCACTTATCAATACAGTATAGAAATAGAAAACTAATGCAAAAATAAAGTCAAGAAATGTCAAGATTTATGTTTTTATATTTTAACTGTGGTTTGTGGTTGTTTTCTAAAAAAAGAATATAAATAAATCTACAAACTGTAAAGAAAAAAATACATTATTATTTTTTATCACTGATGGTTTTCCACAGTGGAAAAGATCTAACGTAGGTGTTTGGGGGGTTTTTTGTTTTGTTTTTAACAGACAGACTGGTTAAAGAACAGAGAGCAGAGCTTTGTTGATGGAATGTAGCGAGTCTTTGAAGTTTGCACTGGACCAGCTCCATTAGAAACAGGTGTGCGTGTGTGTGTGTGTGCGCGTATACGTTGAATGTGTGCCCTCCTTTCACACACAATACATAGGACTATGATCAGCCGGATCTTTAATTAGATAAGTAGATAATAACAATAATAATTAGATTAGAACTTTTACCTAAACATGATAATAAAATGTTCAGCCAGGAAACAACAATGGATTTAGCGTAGCTTGAGTTAGCATAAAAGTTGCTCAAAGAACAAACCACAAATAGCTAACGTCACCGGTTCAGTTGATGAGGATGCCAGGTGATCGTCCCTCCTCCTCTTTAATGTTCTTCAGGTTGTTCTCTGCTTCATCCACAGTGCTGCAGGACAGATGCACAAACCGCTCGTGAAATTTGGAAAAATCAAAACAGGCCGAGAATGACGAGAGCTTCGAGTGCAAATTCCTTCCTACGTTAGAAAATCCCTGACGTCCTCCACCGTGAGTTCTCCGGTGGTGTCGAGGGTGAGGTCAGCACAGCTGAGGGGTGAGTCAAGTGGTGTGTCCAGGAGTGGAGAGGACAGAGAACTGGGCAGCTCTTCTGTTTGGCCTGTGAGAGAGAGAGAGAGAGGTCCACAGAGGTATGAGATTATGTCTGTTCATACATGTCTAATGTAGTGGGCGTTACTTCCAGAAACTCAAAAATGACTAAATTGTTTAACTAGAATTAATAAAAAAAACATTGCTTGTGCGTGGGCAGTAATAAACGTCTTGAGTTCAGTGTTAGAAAGTGCTCTTGTCTCCATAACAACCATTATTTCCTCCAAGGAGAGAGAAGGAAAGACACTTAAATGAAAGAAAAATGTGTTTTAAAACCTACCCTCAGCCTGACTCATCTGGTTCTTGTGGGTTCCATTGGCCTGCAACTGCATCATAGGATCACTAGGGGGACACACGAAGGCATACCATAAGTTTCCGCAGCATATGGAAGGATAAGCAATACCAGTGAAAGCGTCATCTCCCTCGATTTACACTATGAACTGTAGTTTTAGGCTGTGGCTGCGCCCCACGTCTTGGTTGTCTGTTGTTTACATTGAAAGTATCACTAAACAGTCATAGCTGTCTCTCTACTCTCACCTGGCAGGTGTGAGATCAAGCGGTCGGTCCAGCTGGATAGAGAAAAGTGGCTCAGTGATGACTTTAGCAGACAGTGAGAACCTCTCGTACTCGGAGGGAGAGATCAAATAAAAGCCTGGAGTAAGGAATAACATCACAAGGGAAAGTTAGGACTAGAAGTGTGAACTTGATGTTAGTATGTTCAATTTGTTTGACTTCTACTTTATTAGACCAGGTCTACACTGATTACAGGTCCAGTAATCAGTCAACAACACAGAGTTTCTCATTAATCTCTCTTGCTCTTCTTCCCTTTTCTTTAAAAACATTGCAGGACTCACTCAGCTGACATGCACCAGATACACTTACAGTACAATATAAACATGGGAGGTGCACGAGCTTCAATCTGTCAATACACTACATATTGACTGTGTACAGGCCTAACCTGAGGATAGAAGTGCCGAGAGTTCTAAATGTTTGGAAATCAAAACATTCAGATTGACTTAATATAAAAAAAAAAATTGAACAATTTCATCTGGTGCTGCAGGAATACAATCTGAATATAAAAAAACACTGATGAAGCGTTTCCTCCTCACCCTCTCCATTCCTGGTGAAAACACAGGACGCAATTCCACTGATGTCCTCTTTGCGAATGCAGTCGTATCGAACCTGAAAACACAAAAAGTACATCAATAAACAAACAATACAGCACATCGTCTTTAAAATAATACAAACAAAAAGAAAAACACATGACTACACAAAAAGTGCATCAATAAACAAACACAACAGCACAATGGTCTTTAAAAAAACCCACAAGACTCACCTGTGGTCGGAGGCCTGGTATGTTATAGAGGTGCATGTCGCCCATGTTGGTCAGACACACCAGTGTGTGTTCACTGTAGTCTTCCTGAGCCGTGGAGCTGAAGATCACCAGCGCCACCTTCCTCACCCGACAGCCTTCATGCGCCGTCAACTTGAACTTTGTTTTGGCGCTGACCTTAGGAAGAGAGAACACCTGGGAAGACAGAGAAGAAAGTAAAGATGTAAATGTGTTTGAATATTTCTTACACTTGTTTTAATCCTTGTGATTTGCACCTTGAGCTGTTCCTCTGATGCGATGAGGACAGAGTGAGCGTTGGTCATGTCCGGTGCGATGGCGAGGTCCTGGGAGGCTTCGTACGGCTCGGGTAACGGTTTCCCTCGACCGTCCAGCACTGAGATGGACACCACCGGCGCTCTGTGCATCAGCTGAATCTCTTTACCCAACACTGCCTCCACACACAAGCTGGTCTCACTGGCACCAACCCGGTCACAGACACGACCTAAGCCCACACCGGGCACCTCCAGAGCGTAGGCGTACACGCTGCCTGAGTTGGTGCCTGCCCATAACGTGGGGCCGTGGTGTGTGCCTGGAATGTGATGACACAAATGTTATTTCAATATATATTCAATACTTAACAAAAAACAGGTACATTTTAATAAGTACATCATCGCACCATCACGTAGAAAGGTGTCGGCAAAGCACAGACATCTAACCACTCCAGTCAGTGAGTCGTCTGCTGATCGAGGTTCGATCCTCCTCTGTACAGGAGCCACTTCCTCCTGTTCTGCTAGGGCTGCATTGGCCATTTGGACCTGCACACGTTACACAGTTCCCACAGAAGTTTAACAGATTCCCGATTATACAATATGTGTAACAACCAAGAAGAACAGAGTTGTTCACCTTGCTGGTAGGTGTGGTGATTGTGCGTTTCTTCCCCGACACCCTGCTCTTGCGGATTCGCCTGAAGCTCTGCCGTAAAGATTTTTTTAAGGACTTGACTCTGGACAGGGGACCCTCCATTGCTAGTGAGTCGTTAGGATGTAGTGTACATCTGTGGAGGAGCAGAGGGTAAGCTTCTGTGTTCAGGTGCGATGAACACAAAAATAAATATTTATTCATCCCAAAGCTGTGTTTGTGTGCCTCTCACCTGGCTAACACAGCGTTTCGTCTGTGGTAATCGAACAAACCGAAGCCGTGGCTCGTCCCAAAGGAGATGAGGTTCCATTCTGCATGCAGCGCTACCGCCGTGACAGAGGCCGGGGGTAGGCACTGCACAAGTACCAGAGGCTGGAAGCCTGGAGGGAAGGGAGCGGGCTTTAGACGTGGCTCCAGTCGGTCGTGACCCTTCCAGGTGAAGCCCTCCCTGTCCTGCAGGAGATCGACCACCGACACGTCCACCAGGTGGTCCGACTGCTCATCATTCAAACCCAAAACAATCACCTGGACAAACAAACAGTACATATACAGTTCAGATCCTTCATCTGTTAAATTATGATTTCCAGTCATAGTGATTTGTTTTGACAAAATTCCATCTCCATTGACATCTAGCCCAAACATTCCATCATAAAATCCATAAATCGGGTGATGACCAGACAAACTGCAGCTGCATATTTAACATAAACACAATTCTCCTATGTGTTTTTATGCATCTATCGTGTACATCTTCACCTGTCCAGACGTTCCAGCCACCACCAGCTTGTTGCTGTATTTACACAGACTGATCTTCTGGATGCCCAGTCTGGGGTCATCACTGTACGGGTCAAAACAGCCCACCTACACACAGACAAAAACAAAAAATAGATGGATAAAAGTTTTCATTGTGGTTCCACGACAAAAAATAGGTGGATAAAAGTTTTCACTGTGGTTCCACGTCTTCTCGTTTTCCTGAATCCAAACCAAAACCTGTTCCTGCAATTCCTACGTTGTCATGTAGAAAAAAAAAATATATATATATAGGCCACTGATTAATCCCGTTTGTGCCGCTTGATCAACAAAGTACCAGTAGAAGTTCTCCTGCAGCAGCAAATGCCAAGACAACCCCCTGCCCCCCGTTTCCCTTCACACAAACTCAGCACAACATGTGCAATAATGTCTCTCACACACTCATACACACACACACACGCTGATACACACGAGGAAGGAATTCCAAAAGAATCTCCTCTTGCATGGGAGCTGTATCTTGGCAAAACAAGGAATAGAAGGTTGGTCTCACACACACACACAGAGAAGAGAGAGTAGAGTGGGCTGATTGCTCTGGTTTTCATTACTGCATAAAAAAGAAAAAAAACCCACTTCATCCCATCTGAGGACCACATTCCTGAACACACAGCTCTGTTACCACAGGATACATGGGGAAAGGTGGACTGAGGGGTGAAGAGGAAGAAAAGGAAAGGGTGAGGAGAAAAACAATAAAGGTTTAAAGGGTGTGTGGGAGTGTGTGGTCAAAAAATGTGTTCAGTTTGGTCAATGTTACAGTGGAAAAAAATGTTTCTTCCAATATTTGAACCAAAATGATACTTTACTTTACTCTTATTTTGGAAATTCAGTCACACTCTTGGAGCTGTTTGATTCACATATTAGTTTAGTCTTTTGATTCTTGGCCCATCTTCGTTTCATGTCAGCGCACTCGAAAGCCAAAAAGCACAGCCGCGCTCCCTCAGCATCAAGAGTTGCCTGCCAGGGCTGAAAAACTCAATTCAAATATAATTCTGTGCAGATCCTTCAAACAGAATCTGACTGCGGTTGCTTCAGAGTCAAGTTTTAATAAGACGAACAACTGGGTGGGTCTGTCTGAAAACCAAACACATGGAAGCATCCAGATGGGGGAAAACTGGGCCACAATTGTGTTATTACTGAACCCAGTGTGTGTATAAAACTCTCATGTCGAATATGAGGAGGAAAAGAAAAACTTTAACCGTCACATGCTCAGAGCTCATCGAGCGTTCTCACCTTTCTGAACGGAGGCCATTCGTCTTCCTGCTGCAGGTCGGGGTCGTGAGGGTCATCGCTGGGGTCACAGTCGGTGTGGAAGACGTTGGCTGTGCTAAGTTTGTACAACGGAGTGAGAGCGACACCAGATGCGTCCCAGAAGCGAACGGTGCCGTCTTCATGTCTGCGAACACACAGTGTTTAATGACATTGACATGGAAGGGTTTTATGGGTAAAAAAAATCAGTCAGGAATAGGAATGTGTCAGGAATGTGTTTGCAGCTACTGTGCAACTGTGTCATAAAGAGTAAAACTTATTTACATAAATTATAAAGCACTTATAAACGACTAATTAGCCTATTATTCTTCAGCCGCTGGTCAAACTGACGCAGAACAAGGTCATTAAACAGTAGCTCAGGAACAGTACTTAGAACTAGTCTGCAAGTCCTGGTCTCAGTGCAAGGCACATCCAGACCTATTCAGTCTTTCCAGGTGGTTCTATTTAGAATCATCTCCTGGCAGCTTGAGGTACCGTTAAATTACTCGAAAGCATCAGGTTTTTGTCAAGATAAAAAGAAAATGCACCGGCAGAGCGGATTTCTTCAATGTATTTTGTGTGTGTGTGCCTGAGTGTTTGAGTATTCGTGTGTGTGTGTGTGTTTTTCTTAGATACCCTGTCAGCAGAAGCTCTTGGTGTTTGGGTGGAGGAGCCAGGTTCTTCCCTCCACATATGGGCCAAATCTGCACAAACAAAAATTGGACAACATTTAACTGTGTATTAGGGACAAAAAATGCAGAAGAAAAGTCTGACCCAACAAAAAAAAAAACGTTATTTTTACCATGAAGCCACCAAATAGCAGCTATTTCAGCAGTAGGAATAAACACTTAAAGAATAATGGATGGATTTTATGACAAACCTTTTTATTCTTGTAAAAATAAAATTAAGACAAAAGAACTGAAGGGTCCCAAGGTCAACAGGGGAGAAATTGAGGTTTGTCATTATTTAAAAGTAACCCACAATTCAATTTGAAATAAATAAATAAATAAAAATCACGCTGCTCACCTTGTTTCCCCTTTGGCAGCCCTGCTGGACTTTACCAGCATTGATTAACCTCTCCCACAGTTTAGGAGGGACGTGGGAGATGTGGCAGGAGCACGTGATGGCTGAAGAGTGAAGAGGAGCCAAGTAAGGTGAAGGGAGCGACGGCCACCCTGGGGTTTGGAGGTCAATGACAACCAGCTCCTCTTCTAATAGCACAACCAACGCTGTGGGGTCATCAAACACTTTAAACACAAGAGACGATAAGAGAGAGAGAGGGAGAAACAGAGGGAGGGAGATTGTGAATTGATTTTTCCTTGTAAATTAAATTCTCTGGGAAAGACAACGACTGTCGGGAAACCACCGATACAGATCAGTGACATCACCTATGTCCTCACCTTTCTCCTGCTCTGTGCTGTGGACAGTGAAGAAATCGATGACCCGAGACGTGAAGTCGAGAGTGACGTGGTCTTTGTCCTGCTGGATGGTCAGGCAGTGGCGGTCACCGTAGCTGGCTCTGGGCATTCCTCCACTGTATAACATCAGTGGAGAACTGGAGCAACACAAACACACATATATATATATTATTAAATAATTACTACTTTCTTTAAGTCAGGACTTCATCAATATCAATTGGCAACAATCACATTCTCTAATATAGAAACAAAGGTTCAGGTTTATTACCCTGTGTGTGTTGTTCTCCACAGAATCTTGCTGATAGCCTTGCAGGGAAATGGACCTGGTATTGATTGAAAAACATAAAAAATATACATTACAAAACCTTCACAAACAGACAAATTGAAAGAAGCAAAAAAAAAAAAGTGGTTTAGCATCAGAGCAAACTCAAGTACCGTATTTTCCAGACTATAAGTAGCAACAGCTAAAAATGCATTATAAAGATTACCGTATTTTCCAGACTATAAGTAGCACCAGCAAAAAATGCATTATAAAGAAGAAAAGAAAACATATAAGTCGCTCTGGAGTGTAAGTTGCATCGGTGCCCTCTAGTGGCTGTCAGCGTGAAAATAACAAACGTGAAATTTTATTTTAATATATAAGTCGCACCTGAATAAACCAGCTATAGGATGAAAAAAAAAGTGTGACAGTGTGGAAAATATGGTGATTGATAATTAGTGCCAACTCTCATTATAAAGTGTAGTCATTAAGTTTTGTTACAATGTCAAAATAATTTAGAAATAATATAGAAATGTTGACTGACACTTGACTGTGGTTTGTCTCAGTTCTTGTCTCTCAGTAGGACATCAGCACTTTCTATCGACTACTGTGCTAAAACAGACCCCCCCCCAAGATAAAGACCCTGCCTGTCACGCCGACTGACTATGAGCTACAATAAATCACCTGATGGAGCTCATTTTGCTCGTGTCAAACACAAGACATTCACCCTTTGTGCCAAACCGCTCTGTCCCACAGCTCTGGCTGACAATGGGCTCCAGCATGTGCCTGTAAAATATAATTTAAGCTGGGAAACCCAAACACGCGTGCTGTGCGTATTTTGTGTGCATTTCTCACCATATGGGATGGTGGTGGAGGCTGGCTGCTGACTGTAGGTGTTGCCCGTGGTTACGGGCCACACAGAGTAGCCCCCGTCGTTGTGCGAACTGACAAATAAGTTTCCAGAGCGTTCCCACACCAGGCTCTCCAACTGCTGCGGGGGAGACAATCAGGCTGGATTAAAGTACATCTGCAGCTTAAAATGAAACGTACACGTTTACCACGTGTAACTAATGACCCTTCTGTTCCTGCAATGGAGGATAAATCAAGAGACTGAATCCTACTTTGTTACCTGTTTTCCCAGGAATATCTGTTCAGTGTGGCGAGTGTGCAGGTTCCACAGCACGACGAGGCCTCGACTGTAGCCAATCAGAATCTTCCCTGACTCCTGAGGATGTTCCTGAAGGGATTCCACAGGCCCTAAAGATTTCCCACACCTGTAGTCATCTGGCAGACTGCAACAACAGTAAAAAAAAAAAAACACGATGAGTCGTTAACTTTAAAACATATCTGTGACATAATCGTCCGTTATATGAAACTAAAAATGTTTGGTCTCTGAATAACTTTAAAACATATCTGTGACATAATTGTCCGTTATATGAAACCATGAGGGGTAGAATACGACTAATTTATAAACGCAGTACTTATTTATACTTGATATATTCTGACTTGGTCGTATCATATGACACCGTATGATACTGTGGTGCATATTAATAGTCAAGAGTCTTCAAGAATAAGTTCAAACGATAAACCATCTACAGCTGGCTGCTCTGACAACGACACAAACAACAGAAATGCAACATCAAGCAGCAGCTGAGTTATCGCAGCGTCTGTGAACCACACATTCCTCGGAGACAGAAAGGAATGTGGAAGAGGACACACCCTCAAGATGTCAGAGGATTCCCCTCAGCAAAGGACAGGGGAGAAGACAAGAGGAGGGAGGCGGCTGAGACCTTCAACCAGTGAAAAGCCAACAAATTAAATGGGGAAGGGAAACAAAGCTCAGCAGCTTTTAGGGGTTTTAGATCGTAATTTAAGCAGAAAAATAAGAGGGACAACTGTGTCAAGAGACACACAGAGGGAGCACTGAGTGAGCTCCTCTCCCCGGAAGCTCAGACTCACAAAGCATTCCACTCTCGCCGTCTCCCTGTTAACTAGCATTTTCGGGGAATGCAGCATCCTGCTACAGAGTCCCGGTGATGAGCCTGGAGCGTGTATGTGTGTGTGTGTTTTTAGGAGAAGCAGCTGAAGCGCTTCCCCAGCCGGAACACCACAATTTGGCCACTGGTACAAAGCCTCACTGTCTGGAAACTCTCCTCCTTTTTCAGACACACACACACACAAACGAAGGCATGCTCACAAACGCTCACACACACACACACACACCTTATCAGGGCCTTCGTTAAGCTTCAGTTCTGCCCACTTCCCTAAACAAGGCTGCTTAATGAGAGGTTTGTCCAAACTGTCAGACAGTCAGAGCAGAATAAATAGGAAGCACAGCAGCGGCTCTGTCTTATTCTGCCAAAGCATCAACACAGGAATGTTGCAGAAACGCAACAACGTGAAGAAAACAAAATACGATTTCAGAACTCTTTGCGGACACAACGTTCCCACGACAAAGACACATTAGCAGTAAGTTATTTTTCTTTTGGATGGATTCAGAAAAATCCATAATTTCTTATCTTAAAGTAAATGTCTACAATCATCTATTATCTCAACACGCTTGGACCAATCACGTGTTGAGAAGTCAACAACAATAACATTCGACCACCGCTTCAGTCGGCTGAATATTTCCACACTTGACTGCATGAACATGAGAGGATAAAGAAAACAATAAACAAATTGCAGACCTCAACTTCTCCATTTGTTGTTAAAGGTCTATAAAATATCTGTCTTCTTTTTTTTTTTAAGTGCATTTTATGAACTGTCCGTATTCTTTTACACCACCCTCTGTTGGTTTTGGACATACACATCCTTACATTTCCGTTGCACACCTTGTTCAAATATCTCCTGCCCATGTCTAAACACATAACCATATCCTCCATACCCATAACCCATTTTCTGCTGCATCTGATTCCGAGCTTTGAACACACGCCACAATCCATCAACTTGACACTGTGAAAGTCATTCCTGGGCTTTTACAGTTCCTGGATGTCTTTTCCTCCAACCTTTCATCTCCCTAACTGTCTTCTCATGGTCCCTGAACCACATGATCCTGACCTGCCTGCTGCTTTTGGGGTCAACGGGAAAACAGTCTCAGCATGTCGGTGTGTGTTTGACCCCATCAGCTGGAGCTGAATAGAGGAAAAAGAGGAGTGTTTCCAAAGAAGACATGCTGTGAATGTGACGGAGGGATGAAAAATAGACAAAGTACAGTTAAGGTAATAGTTTGAGCAGAGAAAATATGATTAGATAAATAAGAAAAGTTTTCTTTTTATTTTTTTATTTCTACCAAGAGTAACTCCAGCAGTATTCTTTCAGAATACATGAAAGTCGTCTTTAAATCATGTTTTCTGATTGACAACCCTCTCAGTGATGAAGAACAGCCTCACCTCTGTGTGATCTGATCCTGAAAGAGCGTTTGGTCCTCTTTCAACGAAAGACGGGGCAACTGGAGGAAGTACACGCCTCCACCCTCTGTTCCGATGCTGACCACATCACACGACCTCAGCAGGAGGAGAACGGTGACCCTGGTAGCACTGGCAAGAAGCAGAAAAGTATGAGGATGAGTACAGGTGCTCTGACCCCTGAAACTCTTTCCAGCAACTTTTGGTCAACAGTGTGGTGAAGTGGTTGGCACTGGTGCAGCACAATAAAAAGATTAATTTAAAACAAATAAAAGAGGTTAGATACCTGCAGCTCTCAATACCAGGTCTTCCAGGGAGGCTGTAATTTCCAACTTCTTGGAGGGCGACCACACCCTCTTTCCTAACCCCACCCACTTCTCGGGGCATCCCAGCCACCAACTCCCACAGGTGAATGGTGTTGTCGTCCAGCAGGGACAGCAGACGACCCTAAAACACAGAACAGAACAGAACAGGTCGACGCATTATTCTCTGTTGTCACGTTTCACTCTGTCCGTTGCTGCTTGTTGTGCGGGGCTCACCTGTCCAGGCAGAAAGTGGATCTGCGTGACTGCTGTAGTGTCCTTGTGTAGTCCTGTGATTTCAACACCAGGGGCGCCATAACTGTAAGGAACAGGTCAAGGAAACGCAGGAAGGACAAAACCAAGACAAAACTGTGCAACTTGCTAAAGAACAGCAGACAGAACAGTCAGAGTTTTCGATTACAGTATGTTGACGTCAAACTAATGTGGAAAAAAAAAATACCAATAGTATTAGTTTCCTTATAATGAGTCATAATGACCACACCACCAGGTAAAGTGCGAGATAAAACCCTAACCCTTACAGACAGAAATAACAAAAGAATTTTTTAGTTCTTAACTCACACTCAATTATAATATTCAAGTCAGTGAACAGAGTTTTAAACGGCGGCTGTGAGCTGTAGCTGTAAAGCAGAACAAACACACTCCTTCGGTCTAATAGCAGGGGAAGGACCCTTTGACAAAGCTCTCAGCAATTACCAACAGCGGATGACGCAGACGCCTTAAAATCCGCTGCTGTGCGAGTGTGAATGTGTGTAATCAGCAGCCAATCTTCACAGAGCTGCTGCTTTGTTAGTCTTGTAAACGAAGCCGAGCCGATACAGTAAAGACTGCTCTCCAGAAGGACCACGCCAATTATACAGCAAGGCTAAATTTGGCTGAACCATGAATTAGCATGCACGCACGCAGCCTGTACTGTACGTATGTGGGTTCAAATCCAGCAAATTATGAGAATTTGAGAATTATTGGGTTCAAATCCAGCAAATTATGAGAAAATCTTAAGAGATTGTATTGTTTATAAAACTCTAAACACAAACCATTTTTTTTGCTATATGCTATTCATGTTACATATGCATTTTATCTCCTGTTCATTTCTTATTAATCATTTATGTTTTAGCACCAGGCAAATCTGATTTTCAATCAGAAATGAACTTTTTTTTTTATTTAAATCAGCCCACAGCACTACCACCAAAATGAAGCCGACTTCAGCAGCAATAGCCAAAGAGTTAAGCCCTCAAACATCATTGGCTCCTAAACTTATGTTCTAGCACTTTCTTTATTTTCATTCATTCTTTTTTCACCTCTCTGTGTGTGTGTTCTCCAGATCTAAAATTCCCCAAGACAATTTTCACCTCTTCCACTGTAAACGTTCAACACTGGACTCACTCATCGCTCTCTGTCCTGATCCACCAGAGGCTCTGGCTGAGTGTTGTACCAACATTCTTTGGCTGCAGTCACTTCCTGTCCATAGGCTTTATTTGCTGTAATAATACATGCTCCAGACAGCTGGAGCTGGAAGGGTGTGAGGAGCACTCACCCATGGGTCATGAACCACATGTACGGTAATGGAAGCGACAGAGAGGGGGAAAAAAAAAGAGACTTATGTGAGGCAAATCTAACACAGCACAGTAACTGGAACAACCAGACCGTCATATGAAGATTGATGCCACAGCCACGCAGCCAACGGTCGCTCCGCTCAGACGAGAGAGTTGGAACTACAGCCAACGGTCGCTCCGCTCAGACGAGCAAAGAGAGCTGGAACTGAGGGAAATCAGTGGGTATAACCAAAGGTTTTCCCTGAACTGACATTGGTGTATTTTTAAATTTCCAGCTAGTTAACATCAACTGAATCATGAACGAAAAAAAATCTAAGAACCATTTTATGGCTCGAGTTATTTGTTGATTAAAAAGAAAAAAAAAAAAACTTTTTCAACCTGATCTTAAATACATCTTACACCAAGATACTTTATTTGGAAGGTGTTGATTGGTTTAATTTATAGATATATTAATCAAAATGAATGGCAGGTTAATATTTTTTCCAGATAAAAAGAGATGAAATGAAACAACGTGATGAAGAGTTCAGTACATCATCCCTGTGATACGTCTCTACGGCATTTCCGGCTGCTGGTGTTTTGATAACAGTGTTAATTCAAAACTGCGATGGTAAAACTATTCAGAAAGTATGAACTCCCACTGAACTCCAAGTTTTTACACAGGACAACTGTACCCAGAAATGACGTGAGGAATCAAACAAAGGCAGAAAAAAAACCCCCAAAAAAACCTTTTACTGGCGTAAGACTCACCAGATTATTTCTGTAAAGCCTTTGTATGTACAGTACAAACGTCACATGCATTTGTCTACTTGATAAGGAGGATTGATTTGTATTATTGTTTCTGTCTCCCCCGTGTTTATCTTTGTGATGAGTCGACGTTTAAACACCGCAGCCTCACAATCATTTTCCTCTCTGTTGAACTGTTGACAGACTGTTTAGTCTGGGGACTCAAACTTCTCATCCTAAATCTAATCCTACACCGCGTGTTGCCATTGTTTTTTTTCCCACTTACATGTTGCACCCGCTCAAGAGCCTGGTGGTCATTAATCTTGTGTCGACTACAACACCTGACCTTTTAACCACTTTTTTTTTGCAGACTATGACCAAGCTCAAAGCTGGTATTTCCATCTCCTCTGTCTATACCAACAGAGAGAGAGAAAATATATATATATACAGCTGAGTGAAAACGATTGGGGGGACTGAAAACACATTTGCACTGGTGGTTTGTGCCCGAGCAACCGCAGCAGAGTCATGGCAGATCTGTGCACAGCACTTTCTCCAAATTTAAACTGGCTGTGCAAGGAGATGTGCAAAGAAAGCTGTCAGCGTGCGGAGAAAAAATAAAACCACTAATAGCTATTTAGGACTGCCAGAGCCTTCACATTTGACCGGTCTCTAGCACCTTTGACAGGAACCAGGCCACGACCAGCTCCGGTTTCACACTTTGTCAAACCCCGGCGACCAAGTAAGTTTGTCTGACCATCGGCTTTAATGAAAGGCAGATTCTGGCATCTTAAAAATATAAGAGCGAATTGAAACGAAAGGCGTTTAATGAGAACGTGGGGGACAAAGGTCAGACCAGGCACATGGTTTAGAAATGACACACACACACACACACACCACACAAAACACATTTCCTGGTCATGGTGATGTCAGAGGACAGCTGGTGGAGGTTTTCCCATGATTCAGTGAGTGTGTATGTGTGTTCCTGGTACAACTATACACGTGGGGACATTGTTTAGTTTTTTTTTTGTCTTTGTTGGGACATTTTGCCAGTCCCCACTGAGAGTGAGTGTGTGTGTGTGTGTGTGTGGTCACTGGTCTATATTTCCTCCACAGGGGGGCACACAATGAGGAAGTCATCATTCGTTCATGCTTCAGAAACAACTCAGCAGTTTTTTTTTTTAAATGAGCTCATGGTCATGAGGCGTGTGTAAAAGTGAGATCATTGACCGTCAGTGATGAGAAAGTAAGAGGTCACCAGGTCTCAAACAAATATATCTCATACAAATGTCAAAAATAATTTTCAGCCAGAAACACTGTTTCCAAAGTCAAGTTCCTCTCCTGACTAAATACTTTGTAATTAACTAAAAGACATACAAAAAAAGTGACAAATAAAAGACGACGTAAATGTATAATGCCACCCTGGTAGAGTGAACAACATCCATTGTTCATTGTTACTCCAACACCTTAATTCACATTCAAGCACGTACAGAACACTAAACCCTAAATAAAGTCGGAGCTAAGCTGAGAAAACACTTGACACAAATCAAGTCCTTAAAACAAAATCTCCATGAAAAACCACGAACCATGAAAGTCAAACAACAAGAGCCGTGAGAGCAAGAAAGAAAAAAACACAACCCAACAGAGTAAAATCATCTGAGGAACCTGTTGAATGACACATTGGTTTAATGATGTTTAAGTGTGCACGGAAACCATTAGTCAACCTGAACGTCTGACTAAAAGAACGAGCTTCCACACTGGTCCCCACAGAGAAGCTGGAGGAGCACACAATGGGGGCCTACAGTAACTCACCAACACACACACACACAACAACCCTCCCACCCACACAAAGTGTGCAATTGCCCGCTGATGCAGAGAGAGCGTTAGCAAACATAAAGCGATTTCACGGTCTGAATACAGACAAACACAAGGCATTGTCCTCCGTGAGGGGGACAGAGACAACCGGCAACACACAAACATGGAGGTGAAAGTAGACGAGCAAAAAAGAGACTGGATCACTACACCCCAGAATGACTGTGCACATTTTGCAAACACAAAGAGAAAAAGTAAAAGTTTAGATAATAATCCCAGATGATAATAAAAAAAGGCAAAACTGTTTTGCTAAAAACTAAACACGCAGTCACAGATGCTTCGGACGTCTGACAAAAGGCAATCGACAACACGACAAGCCAAACAACTCCACCCAGCCACTAGAGAAACAATCTGGTCTCATTTGCATCCTCCCCCCCCACCCCCCACCCCCTGTCAGTGCCTCTCACACTCCCACTCTTTAACCTCTCTGTCCCACTCACACAACAGCAGTCGACACCATATGTAGTCACTGATGTACGGCTCGCTGCAAACTTGGTCTGGCTGACTCCCAACGTGGGGGTCAATCAATGACTGTGAATTTTTAATTCCTTTGTTGAACGAGAACAGCTGTTTGGTAAGAACTACAGAGGGGCGGACCATGACCATAGTCTTGTCTTACAAAAAGGGGGCGCTGCAGAAAACGTTTGAGAAGCACTGGACTAAAACAACTCAAACAAACTTTTTGTACTTTGTATCAAAGTCAGTGCTTCTGATGTAATGTTTTTTAAAAAAAACTTCTAGGAAAGTTTTCTGGGTAATTTCGCATAAATGATTAAAATACAATCAGTCAAATGAATTATTGATATAAACCATTACGATCTAATTAAAATGGCAGTTGGGTCTTTAATCATGGTGACGTTGTAAATTCCACATTTTCACAGTTCCGTCTATATATTTAGGTACAAAAAAAATGATATGAAAAACATAATTAATCCCAT
>NC_024323.1:11306612-11309183 GCF_000523025.1 Cynoglossus semilaevis
GTCAGAATCAGAATATTGATCCCAAAGACTAATTGTTGTTTTCAACAGTTACTCCTGCAGGAGCAAACAAGAAAATATAATCAACCCTGTACAAAGTGGATCATATTTTAAAACATGGATCATTAAAAAAATATTGACAGTGTCCGTGGAGGTTACTGACTAACAAGGAGAAACCAGAGTCTGAACACTCCAGACAGGATGGCCACTGTCCAAGCTGAAATGCAGACTCAGTGACCACGTTACTGTGAGGCAACAGCACCGACCACTAATCCACCATGTGGCCCACCGTGAAGCGTAGTCACCGTGTGGAAATAAAATACGCTTATGGCAATATTTGGAAAAGTGGGCAGCACGTGGGAGGGAAAGGAAAGGAAGGACAAAAAGAGTAAAAGTAGACGCCGTGTTCTTTTTTCTCTTCAAACCTAAAACATTTTAGACAAATTGAGGGTTTTTTCCAGATCTAGAGTTTCATGCAAGTACTATCTTTTAACCGTACTTATATAAAGTAATGTATGTACTCTCTATCTTAATCCTGGGTATCCTCCCTGCACACATGATCCAACATTCCATTCCTGTATATATTGCTGTCTGGGGATCTAAGCAATCAACATGTCCTGGAGCGTGACCCACCTGGTGAAACTGTGACGTTTAAAAGTGGGCTTCAAACTCCGACGATGTAAAGTATATATATATGTACATGGCTCTACACCACAAAAAAGTAACAGAGTACATGTTATGCGCGTTAGCTTAAAACATTGTGTTGTCAGACGTTAATATGAATTTCTCCGTTTTCCTGGATTTGTTGGGAAGATGGCAGGAAGAGTGAAGCTGCTGCACAATAATAATGAAAAAAAAAAGGAAGTGAGTGACGAGGAATTCACTGTTTTCACCACAAAAATTTTGTTGACTTCGAAATTGAGTAAACAATTCAAGATTCCTTCACGTTAAGCTACAGCAGCTGTCACAGTTAACCTGGGTCATGAGTCAGGAAACTGTGTATGTTTGTCTTTTATTGCAGAAGAGCGTGAGGCAACGCTGAAGTACTTCCTGACAATCTCCTGAGTACAAATAATAAAAAAAAAACAAATAAAAAAAATCAATAAAATGTATAAAAAAAGGAAAACAACCAAACACTGACATATAAGGAATCCACCGTCTGACTCGTTGCAGGAAAACACATTTTTGCGTGTGTGTCCAAGAGGATGTCAGAGAGAACTGACAGCTGGAGCAAAGCCACAAACACACAGATCAAAGCTCTTTTCTCAGCGTGAGATCATGTCTGTGTTTGTGTGTTCGCTTGTTTTCTTTCTTATTTTGACTTTTTGTTCACCACTTTCTGTAGTAGCAGTAGCAAAAGAAAAAAAAAAGTTTTGAACTACGTCTAGCAGGCTTTTCCAACAGCTTCCACAGATTACTGTCATAATCTTTGTCAAAACATCAAGCGTTGAAAAGCGTTTTAAATCTAAGTCTAAAGAAAATATTAAACCCAATTTGAACGTGAAAAATGAAGTGGGTTTCAGTACCAAAGACATCAATAGAAGTCCAGTTTCAACTGATATCTGACCAATTTCTTCCAGAAACTCTGGCATGAGCTGCAGAGTTTTAAGCCCCTCTCGTCTGCAGGCACATCTCATCCCAGGCAACTGCACCGGTCGTCTTGGAAACCAATTCAAAAGCTCCCTTTATTAGGACTAGACTCAGCAACAAAGCACTTACTCTCCCTTGCATGCTTCCACACACACACACACACACACGCAGAGTCGTGGACAATCCACGGACGTGCACACCCACACACAGAGGGTTAACCCAGGGCAATGCAAGATGCATTCCATGACAGGAGACAGACTTCTCGAGATTTGCCCCCCCATCCATGGCCACCCCCACATACACACTCACCCAGACAATAAAACTCCACAGCATATTGTCCCCTTCCCTCTGCCGAGCCCCAGCCTGTGGTGGAAGCAGAAACTCTCAGAGTGTGTGTGTAATATGACTCTGCTTCCATAAACATGACGAGAGCAAGAGAAAGGAGAAAAGCAAAGAACGGGATCAAGAGGCTGAGAGAGAGAGAGAGAGAGAGAGAGACACTGTATGTCAACAAAGTTCTGACATGAAAAAAAAACTTTTTTTCTTTTTCTTTTTGTAACTCTTTTTACTCCTACTATTCAACACACGCGGTGCGGAAGAGCAAGGTCGTCAGTGGGAGACATCTGAACCACACATCTGGCCCTGCAGCCTGCATAGTGTGTGTGTGTGTGTGTGTGTGTATTAACAGGTATGGTTGAAAAGCTCTAGGTCAAATCCAAGTCACTCAGTCTGTGAGATTATGAACGTAAAACATACGTCTACTTAAATGAAACAAAATTTGCTACCATCAAATAATCCCATTCTCCAATTTTTTCCACATACGTTTTGATGAATCACAACATAAAAACAGACATTTATTGACTTCCAACATCCCATAAATGTGTTGAACGTGACACTGTGTTCTGCTCAAACGTTCAGATATTCCTCGCGGTAACGCAGCATATGTGGAATTCCTGCAAATTCCAACAGCAACTAAGTAACTTT
>NC_024323.1:11309232-11323378 GCF_000523025.1 Cynoglossus semilaevis
TTTCAATCCCCAGCTGCCTTCACTGCCTGTGTTTTTACCCTCCACCCGTATATCTCCCTTTCGCTGTTTTCAATCCCCAGCTGCCTTCACGGCCTGTGTTTTTACCCCTACACCCCAACTCCTCCACTCCCTTCATCTATCCATCTTTCTCTCTCCCTCTCTCTCCCCTCTCCCTCTCTGGGGTGCAAGTGCCTGGTACTGCCTGTCTCCTTTTTTCTGAGCTGCAGAGAACACATCCACCACTTCCACAGCACGGAACTTGAATGACACACAAGAAAAGAAACAGGTCTCTCAAAGTGGGCCAGAACTTTTTCCACCTGACTCAGCATTCATGCAAATATTTTGATACACAGTCTAGTGGAAATCCCTGCTGATCTCCAATTTGAGAATTTTTTTTAAAATGGTGACTCACTTGAAGAGACATAAACATCCGCAGAATGACATACTAGTTAATAAAATTTGATTCAAATTCTCACACACCAGAGACACCAAAGATGAGCATAAATCTTGTGCGGCTAACAGAGTTAGCTGTAAACTGTACACGCCTTTACATTTTTAACGGATGACAACAGTCTGAACTCGTGCTCAACTCTTCATAAGTAAACAAGGAGAAATCAGTGATATGACACGAGGCATGTTAGAAATGTCCAACCCCTGGGAACATGGGTGGAACAATACTGGACAAAAAGTTCATTTTCTCATCTCGTAAAAAACGTCTCGTTACTACTGTACCGTTATGCTGCTGTTTATTCTGTTTTGCTCTGACAGACACAGCTCTGCATCATCACCCCCTGGAGTTGGGGTTAGATTCCAACTGACCACAGATTAAAAAAAAAAAAAAGAAGCATTTTATGTTTTTTCTGGGGTTTCAAAGTGTGAGGGTCTTGGTCACATTTTCATAGCTGTGGCCGACAGTTCAACGAGCCATGATAACGCTGTCAGTCAGCTAACTGCAGTGATGTGGAGGGGAGAGGGTGACAGGCATCACAACTGCAGCTCGACAACAACAACAGCAATGAGAAGATTGGTAAACAACAACTGTTCTGAGCAGAATATAAAACATTTCAACAGAAACCGAGTGCAAATTCAGAAATAATTCACAGCTTAGACTAAACCAATTAACAGACTTTAAATTTATATGCCTATTATAAACCAATTAACAGACTTTAAATTTATGAATTTACAAGCCTATTGACAAGATATTCACTTACCTTGTTTTGCTGAATTTCATCAAATTTAAATCAAATTTTGAATTTCACATATGTACATTAGCTGTACACAGAGTATACTCTAGCGCAGGGCAAATCTGGCCCAGGACTAGATTCCATCATAAAACAATGTAAGACAAAAATGTGATTTTAATTTTATGTGTCGGGCTCTTAACGTGTCTGTCCAGAAAGATTCTGACCCTATGACAAATATAGTTGGTGACTCCTAGCATAAACCGAATGTTAAAAAAAGAAACCCTCAGTGACATGAGCCTCAACAACAACCCAAACTGTTGGCCAGAAAATTGGCTTTCAAGTCATGCACTTGTGACTGACAAAAATGCGTAGGAACATTTTTTTCAAAAGCCTTCTGCGTGTATTCAGCAGAGCAGACTTGTCATCATCCAACCAATAAATGTCACTTACACCAATCAACTCATCAAAATAACACACACACACGGATGTAGCAACCCCAATAACTTAATCACCACTAAATTTAATCACAGCAGATTAGTGAGGATCATTTTATCAGTCGTGTTCAGTGGGAGACGGACGGTGCTGCAACCCCACAATTTATAAGCAAAAAAACAAACAAACAAAAAAAAAACAGCAGCAGCAGCAAAGTGAGAAAATAACAGGTTATGACAAACAAGAGCGCAGATGTTTTTTTGGAGACACGGTGTTGCTTGAATAATGTAGACAGCAGTGGAATCCCATCCAACAGTACATGCTGATAAAACCACTACTATACCTTGAAGGAATCAAGCCAACAACAGATGCTTGAGGTAATAACCACAGTGGTCTTGACCTAACGACCTCCGAAAGCCCCCTTCCGTCAGAGGCATGAGCTCAGTAATGATGAAAGGATACACTTTAATGGCTCCCGACTTTGTGCCAATGGCCATAATTTGCAGTTTGGGGTCAAAGGCCAGAGAGCTGGGCTGATGAGGGAACCCATGTTCCACAGTCTGTAGGAGACAGAGACAACAGAGAGAGTGTAAAAAATACCATATATGCAAATGAAAGAAATGTCTAAAAAAAACTTTTGCCTTTGTCTGACTAGAGTCAGTGAGGCGTCAAGAAGGGTGGACTCCCTTATTAAAGTTGTAGGAGAAGATCTTAAAATGGCACTAATGGCAATACTATTGCTTCATTCAGACATTACCATAAATGAGAGAAAGAGGGGGAAAAAACAACAGACAACGGGGCTCCAGACTGCCACAGTCAAACAATGTCGGATAAAAGATAAATAAATAAATCATATTATTCATGGCTTTGTTTTTGTTTATTTATGGGATAAGCTTTTGGGACATAGTCCAGAAAGTGGATTGAGAGAGTGTGATGCATTGCACAATGGATCAACTGCACCCTGTACTGTATAGGACCGTGTGTATGTGTGCATGGTCTCTTAAAATCAATGTAACCAGAGAAAAATTAAGACAGTGAAGTGGACAGAAACCAAAAAGAAAAAGTGTCAACTTTAAAGATCAGTGATCAAACAGATCAGAAAATAAACAGAGTAATCTGATGTGAAGGGAATCATTAACTTTAACCGTGTCCTTCTCTGAAGTAGATGTCAACCTAAACACACACACACACACACTTTGTGACCCATAGTAACACTTCAGGGAGACCACCTACAGGACAGTGATGACAGCTGCTGCTGATCTTAGTGGAGTGTTACCATTACCTTCTCTTTTAGAACAGCTTTCGCAACAGTTTTATTCCAACCAGGGTTCGTGTGACGCAGACTTGTTGCAAGATAAATAATGTATTTCAACATAAACGTGTTTGTCTGGTCTGGTTCTCTGAAACACTCGGTTCTACAGGCTGCAGACGGAGAGCACAGTGGCCTGCCCTGACCTGGGGGTCAAGGCTGCCATTAACTTTACACAGTACGAGTATGTTGTGCACACAGAAGTGCAGAACGTGTTTGGTCATCCATCGATCTTCTCAGAGCATCAACAGCCACCGCTTTTCAACAGTCAATAGACCATCAGTGCATTAGTGTATTGACGGTTACATTTCCCAGCAGCTCAGATACTGTGACCACAGACAGGAGTCAGAAAACTGAGTTAAAAAAATGTCTTGGTCCAAATAAATGTGATATATGTTCAAAAATATCTCACAGTGAGATTAGTAACTTGTTACAGTAATACAGCCAGCTATGCCTATAAATATGACTTTGATAGCACTAACATGAAAATATTTAGAGATCTTAATGATAAAAAAAGGGGAAAGAAAATTGGCAAACCACTGTTTTTAGCCATCCAAAATTTTAGCTATCTGCTGGTCAGTAATGGTAGTGCAGCACTTCTACATTTTTGTAAAATTAGACTCAGGGGAGGACCTCAATCTGCAAACAGAATTTATCACAAAAATATCCCCAAGCATCACATATATTAATGTCAGAGGGTTGAAAAACATTGATGCCTCTCATGTGATTCAGCCAAGAATCTAACACCACAACATGGTTTACGAATATTGTCTAAAAAATCATAAATACTTCAGTCCAAACAGACTAAATTCCTATGACTGTATTTTTGGCAAGCAAAAAATGATTTTCCATCATCCGGGGGGAATTTTTTTTTTCTCAATTAAAACAAATTAAATTCACCACTAACCACTTCCTGCGATGTGTGATGACTCTGTGTATTGTTCCAGTCCCTGTCTACATTTTGTGTGTACATGAAGCAGTTCACATTATCTGGATGACTTGTGTGAAACCTGACACTGGTGGTTTGAGCCACAGACCCTCAAATATTACAACAATAAGATCTGAAGTTCTGAGCAGTTGAAAATTCCCCTGCACTGTGTAAATGTTGTGGCAGCTTTGAAACAACACAACAGCGTCGTCGTCACTACACTGACATCCACACTGATCAGTGTACGTATCAGAACAAGGAAACTATGAAGCACCAGACCGCAGCAACACAGTTCAGCCTGGTGATGTCTCAGCTGTTAATGGTTATTTGTAGGGTCACACACACGAACACACACACTTTGAACAGAGGCCGCGTTTTAGTTTGAAGCCAATTAACCGGCCAATTAACACACAAACACACGCACGTCAACATAAGAGCCGTGAACGTCCACCAGGTCCCACCGGGGGAGACGTGTTAACTTAATTTGTATGAACACACAAACTGAGGTTAAAACTCAACAAACCTCAGCCACAGGACACACTATGTTGAGTTTCAGGGAGAGGAGCAGCAGAGGAGGTGAGGTGCACAAACACTTCACCACCTCCTCCTCCGTTGACCCGTTACTTTACCTTGTTGAAGGCGAAAAGCTCCTGTTTTATCTTCTCTCTCTGCGGGTCTGTGCCCTGCCGACGAAACCTAAACTTCATCATCCTGGAGCCGGGCAGGGGGAGCTCGGCAGCTCCGGGTGGGTGTTGGAGAGGGGGGACGTGAAGTTAAACACGGAGACGAGAAGCCCGGGTGCGGACGATGCTAAGCTAGCTAACGGAGAAACCCATGCAGGCTGAGAGAGAGAGAGCGGGGCTGAGACGCTGCTGTTGCTTTGCTCCTGCGGGCTGCGGCTCTCCTCCCTCCTCTCACTCCTGGAGCTGTTTAGGTCGCGGTGGCTTTGACCACAGCCCCGTCCTCCTCCTCTTCTTCCTTGCCCCCTCCTCCTCTTCGCCCTGCGTTCCAGTTCCCGGTTCACACGGAGCCCCGTTACTCTCAGCCAATCAGAGCCATAGAATCTGCAAGCAATTACAAAGGAACGCCCACAAACCCCAGAACACTGGAGACGGGGTGCGTTCGGTTTGAAGCGCAGAACGCACCACATACTGTTGCTAACCTTCCGCATCAACACGGGGCAACAATCGGGGACTTCCTTACAGCAAATTAAACTAACTGATAGTAAAGAGACACTATAGAGTTAATGAAGCAAAACAAACGAACACAATACTTAAAAATAGAAAAAATAAAGAAAAAGGAAAATAAAGAGACACTATAGAGTTAATGAAGCAAAACAAGTTAATGAAGCAAAACAAAATAGAAAAAATAAAGAAAAAGGAAAATGACGAGAATTGAATTTAAAACATTTTTAAATGGTTTGCGATAGAACAGTAGCATTATTTGATTTATAAAATGACATCAAATCACAGGCATCAAAATAATTAAGTCATGCGTAAAATAAGATTTAAAATAATTTGTTTCATTCATTCTTACAATGTCCATCAACAGGATTTCCATACTTGCATAACAAAACAATATAAAACTAATAATGTCCTAAAATTACCAGGTTGCACACCATTTTTTGCATCATATACATGTATTTCACTCATTGGTGTGACATGGCACAATTCTATACATTTTACTAAATTAAATAAATTAGTTATCTTTATTCCTGGAGGAGGAAATGAGTTAAATTGTTTGTGCCCATTTAGGTGTAAAACAAAATTCAATTTAAAAAAGTTCTGACAAACAAACAACAGAAATAGAATTCTAATTGGGAAGGGTTGTTAAAAGGCTGCCATTGTGTTCTAATGAATTTGTATTTGCTGTAATAGAAACTCTAAAAAAATATAGGGTTTTATCATGACATATACTTGAAAGACTAAAATGCCCTTGATTTTATAAACCAGGTGGTTGAATTAAGACAATATTGGCCTAATAATGTAATATAAATAGGTACCAGGCTTTCAGGATACGCTTACACGACCTTGTCTTTAGCATCATCTTGACATTCATCACATCTTGTCAGTATCAAAATACACTCTGTTTCAAATAGAGGTAGATGCAGTGCATTTACAAGGCATTCAGTGTGATTTGTGTATGTTTGTGTGTGTGTGTGTCCTATAGCAGTGTAATTTCACTTGGTGGCAGTGTCAGCCTCTTCTCTCTTAGTGACAACATGTTCTCCATGTGCATGGCAATGACTCGGCACAGCTCCAGTCCCTGAGGAACACAAACAAGTACACAAACGGGTGCACAAACCAAGATTAACCTAAATTTACAGATTAATTACACAAAAATAATTTGGCAAAATACAAAACACACACCTGCTCCAGTTGTAGCTGTGTTATGCGCTGGTTGAGCAGATCTCCGATCATGATCTCTACATACGGATAACTAGAGCCTGAAGTCGGTCTCTGGGTCCGAGTGGACTGGACCTCCTTCAGAGGGAAGCGTACCATGATCTCCTAAAGACAGAACACACGGACAGGTATCCCAGGAATGTAAATGAATAATAATAATAATAATGCACAGACTAAAAATGTAAGATTTCTGTCATATATGATTATGGGCAGAAAAAACGAGGCACACCAGTAGAGGGAGCCAAATACCACTATAATTTAATAAATGTAAAATTTGTTTTTGACAGCTGTGTTTGTTGGATTTATACCAGTTACATACATGAGTGTCCTTGTTAAGAAAGTGTAATCCGTTTAGATTGACTGCCAGTATACACGGAGCATGGATGGAAGCATTGCTCGAACTCTGAATGTAAAAGAAGGAGGAGCCGAACATGGGAAAGGCGCTGACCAGGCCTGGGGAGAAGAGTTAACAAGATATCAGACCTCGGTTTTCTCCAAGTCAGTGAAACAGCCCTATATTTGTACTGTAGAAATCCTTACAAACACAAACACACCAAACTGCAGTCTTACCAAGAAACTGTGCACGGGCCTGGTGTGGGTTCAATGGCTGGACCTGCTGCATGTGCTGAGTGACCATGTCCAGCCAATGCTGTGAACCTTGTTTGCCGTAGAACTGGGGAGGGATGGACTCCTGCACCTCACGACTACAAAGACACAAAGTGAAATTGAGAGAATGTTGAGAGGAAGAATATATACGCCTGACACAGCTGTTCAGTACTTTCCTGGTTTTGCACAAATACAGTGCAAACGACAAATTATTTTATGAAAAGTAATGTTGTGTGTATCCTTTTTGTATTTACAAAGTGGGCAGGTAGACGGCGTCCTTAGCACGGTGCTGTAGGGCAGCAAGCCTGGCGATCTGCTGTAGATGCTGTTCACTGGGCTGACCCTGAGGAACCACGGTCAGCAGGGCCTTCAGGTAGTCTGGTAGGACCTTCATTAGAGACACAGAGAATCAAACTGTGTCCAAAATCAACGTGGAATCAGTCAGAAATCAGTTGAAGAAGAACCAGATCTGTACCTGGTTGTAGTGCATGGTGACATAGAGTTCATTGTCTAACTTCAGAGCCAGACTCCATATGACTCTTCTGAACCACAGACTGTAGTTTGAATCCACAGGTTCAGCCTCTGTGGCAACGTCCAAGATGTACTCTCGTTTGTTCAAGGGACGAACATTCTGACCTAAAAGGAATGTCAGCGTTGATGAATTTATCAAAATATTACTATATTGTACTCTGAGTGCTGGACCTTTGGTTTTTCAGCACATTTACCTTTGTGTGTGACCAAAAAGATGGCATATTCATCCAAGGCCTCCGTCCGGTGAAGACTCATTTCGTAACATAGCTCCTCAATGGCATCTAAAGCTACCTGAAAGTAGAAGCACCCATTCACTACAGGTTCGATTTGTTCAAAGATTTGTGGCCCATGAATGTATTTGATGTGGCAGCTAATTTACCACGCACAGCCTGGATAGTACTACAAAACAAATAATTCTACAAGTCTAATTTTAATACAACCAACAATTATTAAACCCTGTGTCTGTGTGTGTGTGTGTGTCACTCACTGAGCAAGTCTTGATTTTCAAGTGCCTTTCAATCCCACCTGGCAGCAGAAACAGCTGTCTTTTGGAGCTCCGCCCTGCCTGCACACGAACAACCAATCAGTGGACATCGGTGATGTGACAGAGAACATAAAAAAACTGTGCACTCATTAGTCATTACATATTTTTAATACTAAATTCTGAATAAAGGGATCAAAATATAAATGGCATGTGTGTCATTTCTCTGACTAAATAAATGTTAACTCTCACACACTTTCCCAACATGAACTGGTGAACTCATGTAGTTCATGTAGTTCTGCTGTGTGTGTATATGAAACTCTGTGAATAAGGCATGTGTGTCATTTCTCTGACTAAATGTTAATTCTCACACACTTTCCCAACATTTTTGGTGAACTCATGGTGAGTTCATGTAGTTCTGCTGTGTGTGTGTATGAAACTCTGTGGATACATTGTAGACTAACCAGCATAGCTTTGAGTTCCATGCTGTTAGGAAACTGTACACGTCCGCCATATTGAAAAGTCTTCCTCAGATTCTGCTCACATGCCTTGGCAACACCTGTCAGGTCAAAGCAGCAGTGGTTTATGGTATTATTAAAACATCCGATGTGACCGTGAACCGACAGATAGATGTTTTGAATTCTCCACCTTGGTACAGAACTCCAGGGCTGGCACAGGCATCCTGCAGAAACTTCAACACAAATGGCTTCATGACATCAGAGCAGCGATAAAAAGCCGTCAGGATGTAGAGCAGCCTCCACCCTCTCTGGCAGCTGTCTCTAAACACACAACAAACACAGCTGAAATGAAAAGCCCACTCACCCAAACCCATCACGTCTACATTCAGGACTGGTTTAGTGACATACGGTTTGGAGCTGGTGTTCACAGTGACCTGCTTCATCACTTGGCAGTAGGCTTCATCCTTTATCAGGCCATGGTCTCCACTTAGCTACAAGTGAAGAACATAAGTGTACATGGCAACGCAAATTAAGGTGAAAAGACAACATAGAACCCCACACAAATATTTCAGATTTATGGGATTAAATAGATCTTGTTTTTGTCAGTCTGTAATTTCCCAGGAGTTATTAAACAGTCTGCCTACCTTCAGTAAAGTGGTGACCAAGTCCTGCTCTGTCTGACCCTTTAGTGGAAAATCTCCCATGAACTTCATTATGACTGAAGAGAAAACAATTAATAAACAGTGTTAATTCATATGGTGCAAAATACTGTAATAATCTGTTATTTATCATGATGTACAAAAAAAGAAAATGCCATCATTTTCAGTCCCTCTCGATTTTTCCATTTATAACATTTCATATCCATTAGATCGAACGTAAATTAATTTTTAGAGACTTCTTTCGTCCAGTAAAATTATGGAAATCACACGTTGTTCTTCTCTCACTTATGAAGATGTCAGTGGCCACTCTGTTCATTCCTTTGTCTGAGAAGTCGATCAGAGATTCCTGCAGTGGAGACTGGAGAGAAAAACACAGAGTAAGGTCTGTATTGATTAATCATGATTAATCATAATAAATTATGATTGTGATTAATCAGATTTTAAATTTAAGAAAATTAACAGCTCTAAGAACATTTTTAAAAAGTTCTACTAAAACTGATGGACTTTACCTTAGAGAATTTGATCATGTCAGCTGGGTCTCTGCCTTCCTTTCCCTTTTTGTTTTTCTGGTCACTGAAAAACAAAACATTTCAAAACTAAAACATTTCAGCTTCGTCCTTCAGTTACACCTGTACTCTCAGTGTGAAGTCTGACCTGCTGTTCTTCTGTGCGTCTCTGAAGTACTTCTTGGCAAACTCTGTCATGTGGTACTGGTCACTGTGCAAAGGCAGATCATCCAGCTCAACGCCCAGACTGTCGCCATACACTTCGTTAACCACCTGACACACACACACACACATGTATTCGTTAACCACCTGACACACACACACATGTTAACAACCAGATTTAACACATTTATTTCCATTTCTGAAACCAAAAAAAACCCAAAACAACATCTTTTGCTGCTGACACAGATGCTGTACACACACCTCTGTGGAGAGGTCAAGTTCATGAGCAGCCACCGCTGAACCCATGGCCACAGCCACAGCAGCAGACGCAGCCACTCTTCCCTGTCTGTGTCGAGGCTCCACACGCTCATCAGGAAGAACCAGGAAGTCTGGAGCAGCCACAGGATGCACATACTCACTGGGAAAAACTCCAGATTTTCCGTACACCGCCCCAAACCGCCAGCCTGTCCACAGAATGTTGAGTCACAAAGTAAAAAAAATAAAAAATAGAGCAGGAAACATTATTTTAGTCTAGAGTAAATGTGTTTTAACAACAAAAGGAAGTGTCAAATAACAGAAAAGTGAAAATAAATTGAATAGTGAAACTGTTATTCTGGATTTGCAAGATTGGAAATTACAAAAGTGAATGCTATGTCATAGAAAACAAACCAACGTGCAAAATACAAGCAGCATTTGGGACACACAGAGTTGGACACACACACATGCACACACACACACAGCAGAAGTGGAAGAGCCCAAACTGAACCCACCAAACTCAGGAGTGTCTCTCTTTAGCTCCTCCAGAAGCATGACCTTCTTCCTCACTATGCAGCCATAATGTTTGCCTGATCAGCCACACATGTACAAACACATACACACATGCACACAAATACATATTGACATGAAGCAAAAGCAACAAAAGCTGCATAAATTACAAAAAAAACAACAATACAAACAACAAAAAAAGTAATTATTCACAGCCACCAGGGGGCAGCCTCTGCTACAAGAATGAAAGTGATTGATTGAAAGAATGTTTTGGTCATGTCTGCGTCTCACCAGCCTCCAGTCTGTCCATATGCTGCAGTCGGATGATGTCTCCTTTGTGGAAGCTGAGCAGAGTCCTGTCTTCGGTGATGTAGTTCCTCACTGCCACCACATACTCAGAGTCCTGACATAAATACGACACAGGTGTCATCAAATCCATCATCCTGCAGGATCCAGTTTTTGTGAACCGTCCCTTGAATCTGCAGCTTTATTCTAGAGGTTCTGTTCTGTTCATCTGCAGCATTTTTCTAGAGGATTTGAACCAGCAATCCTCGGCCACTAGGCCACAGGTTTCTCTGCAAATATCTCGCATTTCTATTTTCTACTGATTGACAATTTTAACCAAGGATAAGGACCAGTCTGAGACCCATACCTTCTTGAGCTCGGTGAGGAAATAGTCGATCATGTGTTTGACCTGAGGCGCCTTGGCAGAGAACAGGATGAGCTTCTCGTTGGTGAGGTTGAACTCCAGCATGTTTTTCGAGGGGATTGACACAAACAGGATGTCCGAGTAGCTGTAGAGGAGGTAATACACGCAAGACAATAGTAACAGGAAGTCAAGTGTTGAACACACAGGAGAGAGTGGAGAGGAGAGAGGTCTCAGATCAGATCAGTTCCTCTTCCTCACCTGTAAGGCCTCAGCACTCTGAAGTAATCTGAGGCAGAAGAGCTGCTCCGCACCATCTTGAGCAGCTTGATGCCTTTATGGGACACAGACAGCACCTGCACTCCGGTGCCTACACTGCCCTAAAACATACGCACACACAAACATGTATATATGTATGTATATATATATGGTGTATCAACTACTAACATTTTATAGCTAATTAATCATAGGACAATTGAGATCATCACAATAATATGACAAAAAAATCAATAAATTGCTGAAAACAAATAAAAAATATCAGCAGGTCCATGTATTTGTTTTACACTTGTGTTTTTTATTTGTGACTACTCCCATTGATAAATAAATAAATTTTTAACAAATCTATTAAAATAATAATAATAATATTGATGTATAAATGACTCAACTTACAGATGCTGGGAAAAGGCGTGAGAAGTAGATTTCCCATGAGTCTTTGGCCATTGACACAACTTTCTTTTTTGTGTTTTCATCTTGTGTTCCTGAAGTCTGATCTACACTGTTTTCCGCTGTTGAAAAAAAAAATTTAAATAAAAAAATTTACATTTTACACAGTTATTGGTCCAGACAGTATCTGTGTGTGTGTGTGTGTGTGTCAGGTTGGTTATTTACCAAAGAGAGTTTTCATTTTCTGTCGTTCGTCTTGAGTGATGCGGATGCAGGCCTCAGAGAAGGTGTCATGTACGACCTATGGAGTGAAGACAAAAAAATTAATATGTTATATTTTCTGTAGTGCTAAATATAATTTAATCATCGCAAATACCTGTCTGAAGATCAGTTCCAGAGTGAGTGAATTGTTGAAGGTCTCCCTCGGGTAGAAAACCTGCAAAAAGTGCAACAGTTTAAATATATTTGTTTAAAATTAAACTGTGTTTAGGTGAAGATTATTCATCAATTTATTTTCCCTCTGTGTGTATCTCCCTGACACACACCTCTTTCCTCATGTAGAGCTTCCAGGGAACGTTGGAGTATGTGTAATATTCCTCACTGGCTCTGCTGTGGAGCTGAGTCTGAACAATCTCCTCTTCTACTGGCAGCTCTCTGGAAACTGCAATCAAACGTACAAACATCAAATGTTACACAGTGGAATATCAGACAAACCCTCTCCAATTTTGTAATGACATCATCCAGGGTGGGTTCAATCACCTGTAGGAGGCGCTGGGCTGAGGTTGGCGCTCTTTGGTGCTGCTGGACGAGACTTGGTCGACTTGGTGAACTTGGAACCGTCGTCATTCTTGCGTTGAGAAGGTTGAGGTTTCCTCTGTGACTGAGACAGAAGACAGTATCACATGTTAGTTATTGTTATTGTTTGTATTTCAGCATGGCAGTGTATGAACTGTGGCAGCATGGAAGGACAGGATGGTACCGGCTGTGGTGGGTTTGTCATCTGGTCTTTGAGAATCTCCATAGCTTCATCATGAGGGTCTGGCTTCTTCGTAAAGGATTTTCCTTCTCCCTTTCTGCACACATTAAATACATTTTCTGATGTTCACGGCCCGTGAAGATGAGAGGACATATTTTTCCGAGTTAATATTTGTGTTACCTTTGCGTAGCACTTCCAGCAGAGGTCGTGGTTCCAGCAGGTTGGTGCTGTTTAACGATGTCTTTAATGTCATGGCTGGGATCCAAACGCTCAGTGTTACTGACACTGGCCCGGACCACGTCCTCCGGAGGAGGGCTGCGTGTTGGGCCTGGAACATAGAAGAGTCTAGTTGCTGCAGAATCGTTTATTTTTACATATTAAGGAGAAGTAAAGACATAGTATTAAAGATAATTCTGTACAGAATAATCACTAATGACAACACAAACTGTCATACTCATTTTCCTGGAGCCAGACTTGTTTGCAGAACTGTCACTTTCCCTGGTCTGCAGAAGAGAAGCAGTAAAGGATAGACTTTAGTTTTTCTAAGATAAAAAAGAAGTGTGAGCTCGAACTCTTGCACTGCCACAGCACAGTGCAGGTGAGCGATGTGTGTGTGTATACTCACAGGACTGGGTGTGTAGGAGCGCTGCTGTGTCTGTATGTGATGCGGTGATGGTGGAGACTGTGGAGCTGGAGTCGCAGGAGGGAAAGAAGACAACATCTGCTGCTGGATGGCGATGGCCTGCATGGTCATCTGCTGGGCCTGCGACACACACCAAAGCAGAAATGTTTTTTCTACGTTTTTTACCAATATTCTTGATCAAAAATCAAGCATGGACGTCAAAGTGAGGAGCTGGTTCAGACCAGAATGATAGCCTGCTGGTTGATGATGGCCTGCTGCTGCTGAGTCAGCACTGACTGCTCCGCTCCTACAGGAGACAAAATTGAAAAAATTAAAAAAACAACTCACAGTAGGTAAACCACGTCACTTCAAACAAAGCTCCAAACACACCAGTATCTAACGCCGTTCTACGACTTCACAGTATTTGGTGTTCAAACGTCATCAAGCCGACACTCTTTAGGGCCAAACATGCGTGAAAACCTAACACATGCCCAGTTTTTGTACCTGGCACACCTGTCATGACAGGCAAGCCTGGGACTACGGGTGAAGCTGGCATGGAGGGCACCCCCGACAGACCAGGGAGCCCTGAGACCTGGGCAGCGACATCTACGTCTCTGTCTGCAGTGGGGACGGCCGTGGGGGCGCGCGTTGGTGCCACGTGTGGGACAGGAGTGGTGTCAGGAGGAGTCGGCTGAGGATTTAAGTTTTGGGGTCGGTTGTATTGATGATATTGTGGCTGTGGCTGTGGCTGGGGCTGTGGGTGTGGGTGGGGGGGTGGGTGGGGGGGGTGTTGTGGGGTGGCGGGTGCGTGTG
>NC_024323.1:11324441-11334629 GCF_000523025.1 Cynoglossus semilaevis
TGATGGTATTGTGGCGGTGGCTGTGGCTGTGGCTGTGGCTGTGGCTGTTGTTGTTGCTGCTGCTGCTGTTGGAGATATTGTTCGTGGTGGTGGTGGTGAGAGGGGATTGGCATGGCAGGGACCGGGGGCATCATTCCTCCTGCTACTGGAAGCACTGGCACGGCTTGAGGAGCAGCAAGTAGGGGAACATGGGAATCATTAGAGGCTTTTTAACAAGAGACGGAGCTGGAAAACCATTTAATACAACCTTCCAAACCCTCTATTTGTTTTTGTTTCTTTTTTTAAGTTCATATACCTGCTAAAATTATTTTTAAATATGATATGATAAATGATATGAGAAAACACCTTGTTAGCATGCAGCGGTCAATTGATGTATAAAGTAACATATTTTTAAAGTATTGCAATGACAAAAAATGCTTTAAAAAATACAAATAATACAAAAAAGGACAAATGTGGAGCTTTGATGATCTGTACAAGTAACTGTATTAATGTAACAATTCTCACAGGACAAAACCACAGAACATCTTTACTGTTGTTTGAGTTGTTAAAATCACATATAAAAAATAAGAACATCTATAAGACATTAGCCAAAACAATCTAAAGTTTTAGAAAACGTCTTCATTACTGTGTCTGGTAGCCTGTGTTAAATGGAGAAAAGTGCATGAGGAGAGAGACTGAGCAGGAGAGCAGCCTATAGAGTCAAAGAAGTCTGTGGTTACAGTGAATGGCTGCCTATGAATTATCTATGAGTCCAGACTGCTCATTAAAACCTCTAAGTGATGAATTAGGGTCGGTGAACTCTACACCCGAACCTTCACACTGATCAACTTTGACAAAAACACATTTAATTTAACCCTTTAACGGAGCATACAGTATCCAACATCTAAATATATCTGGAAGGAAACAGATGCCGACATGTCAAATACGATTTACCTCCAGGAAGTTTTCCTGGGTGATAAGGTCGACCGGAGGACGCACGGGTTTCTCCTTCTCCTGTGACACCTACGCCTCCTCCTCCCTTCATCCTGGCAGCCAGACTCCCAGACTTTTCCATGTCCTGGAGACCAGAAAGAATTAAAATAAACGTTTAATAAACGTTAAGGGAAAAACCCTTTCAGATATGAAAAGACTGTGAGGAAACAAGGAAATAAACTGATGAGGTTTGAAATGTTCTATTCAGATTCAAACCCTTCTACACAAGTCATCAGAGCGACCTGTGGAAACTGAATACACTCTGGGGGAGGACTGTACACACTGGGTGGAAAAAAAACCACAGCATGCATACACACACACACTGTCAACACAAACCACTTTGAACAGAAGATTCTGGAAAAAAATGGGGCATATTCATAAACTCCAAAAAACCAACCAAAAAAATGAAATTGCTGCCATCCAAAAATAGTCAATCATTATTATCTATCCTGTTTCCTCCTGTGTCGTTTCATTCACAGCTTTTCTACAAATTTCCCGGGGATGTTCTCCAGTCCCCGAGAACATCTTGTAAAGGTGAACGTACCTGTGACAAATTCTTCAGCCGGCGTTAAATCCGTCTCCTTTCTTCTTGTCCCTAAAGACAGGATGTTCTTCCAAACAGTACCGTGCATATTCTCTGCCTGCCGCTGCCGTCAGAGTCAAATACGTCTAAGCAGTCGCTCCGTAACCCAATCATACCTCCATTCATACCCTGATAGAAGCAGTGGATCACATGTTCCCTCAGTCATCCATCAGTCCATGCCACTCTTACACGGACGATGAGTTGGCAGATCAGGTGAAGACGGAGACATCAAAGGTTTTTGTTTTGGGTTTATGTGGAATTTTTTTTTTAATTCCAAACTTACTGTATGTGGGTTTATGTGGAATTTTTTTTTTAAATTCCAGTACTAACTAACCTACTGTAGGTCTGTAGGCCAAAGACGACATCTGTGCTAATGCTATTCTATATATTTTATAAATATATAGCATAGTCTGTGCTAATGCTATTCTATATATTTTAATTTTTAAATATATAGCATAGCATTAGCACAGATGTCTTCTTCCACCATAGTGAATGGTGTGTGGTGAACACAAATTAGGTTGTGGACTAGCTTTACTAAGGCAAAATAAATAAGAAAAAAATCTGTCTCACCTATACACATTCCCTAACAGTAGGTGGTGATAATGTCCCTGACATGTAGAGGGACATTTATAGAGCACAAGAATCACTGTAGTACAGAGTGAACACATGGTGAAAAGGTAGAAGGGAGGTGTATTTAATACTCACTACACTGCTGTCGGCCAGTACTGGGTCAAACAGACTGTCCAGGTATCGGTCCATTCCTCTCTGTGTCTGACTCTCACTGTATGTATCTGACTCTACTGAACAAAGCAGAAAAGGTAACAGGCCTTAAGCAGGAAACCAGAACCAGAACCTGGCTTTAATGGTCTAGTACTAGCAGCAAATATATTGACAAAAAGAAAACTGCAATTTACATATACAATATATAATTAAGTATTTTCCAGCCATCCTGGTCCCATTATTTTATTTTATTAATGAATCTAAGAATCTATATCCGAATGTGTTGCCCCTGGAGTCTACACCCTGTGGCCAGAAAAAGTATCCGAATGTGTTGCCCCTGGAGTCTAAGCCCTGTGGCCAGAAAAAGAAAAAAAAACCCTGACTGAACAGGTTCAGCTGCCTGGTAACCCAGACGAGCGAGGCAAGGCCACGACCCAGATGTTTACTTTATAGAAAAGGCCAGGCCGACTGCAGTTCAACAAAACGATAATTATGAATGAAATGATATTGTGGGTTATGGTGAAGGTACACACATTCACCATGTATTTGAATGCAAAACAGCAAACGTGTTCATTTGTGTTTACCATGGCTGTAGTAACCATCAGATGAAGGCAGACTGTAGGCTGGTTTACCGCCGCTGCTCAGAGGAACTGATGGAACGAGCTCCTCATCTGAGTCAAACCCACCCCCGACCATTGCCCTGTGAAGACCGGTTTATCACAGAAGGGAAAAGGTACATTTAAAAAAATATATATATTTGCATAGAATTATGTATTTGTGTGTGTGTTTTATGAACTGACAGGCTTGCGTTTGCTCTGGCTCGGGCCGGGTCGTCTGTGCTGATGACAAAGTAGCTCTTCTGCTTTGGGAAGTCAGTGGGAAGCTCCAGGTCTGCAATCAAGTCCATCACATAGTCATGGCCCGCTAGCTCCACCCACTGGCCTTGCTCCTTCATCAGAATGGAACTCCCCTTCCAACACTCAGATAAACCTCTGCAGAAAAATATATTTGTATTAAAATCAAACTGAAGTAAACATGAGTGGCTGTGGAACTTTTCCCCCTCACATGAAAAATCAGTACCTGTGGCGGAGGATGTCCACCGCTAAATCCTCCCCACTGGTCCACGAATGGACCGGACACAGGAATGAACGACCTGCAGTAAAAATATCAAATCAGGAGCCATAAGGAGATTAGACACTGCGGTTCTGTTCACCTTCACCTTGAAATAACTCCCACTGTGATCAGATTGTGATAAATTGTGCAGGTCAGAGACAGAGATAGTGCACTTGATCCCATACTGAGAATGAATAATTAACAATCTGTGGTTGTAAATTATCCTTCTCATTAGGGCTGATGCCAAAAATTCCACACTGGAATCCTGGTCTTGCAGTGAAGCAGAGAAAAAAAAGACAGAATTCAACCATCCCTCAAACTTTAACTACAAGACATGTAGAATTAAACAAACTGACACATTTTCTTTCTCACCATCAAAACAGTGCACATGCAGCGCCATGTTGGCCTTCTTCCTGTTGGCCGTCCACTCCAGCAGAGAGAGAGGGTAGGTCCTCGCAGTCTCCTGGCTGAACCCCGAGCCCAACTGTGTTTTGTGACTGGCCTGGATGAGTCTGTGCTGCAATAGCGCCTGGCAGCCAGCAGGGGCGTGGTCTGACACAAACCTGGAAGGTTGAAGAGGACATTACCCTGCACTGTATGAGGGACAGTTCCAGAAACATCTTTCATCATTGTTACTCCTCACGCGACACATACTTCAGCAGATATTTGTCCATCTTGGGCGACGGCGCGAAGCTGCAGACGCACGCTAACAGCAGAAGCCAGCCTCTCTCTGCGTTCTCTACGTTCACATTCCTCCAGACCTGGTTGACGATCTGAGACAGGATCTCATCCCGTAACCCCGGAGACATCAGTCCCCTTTGAACGATGTAATTCCCAAACATGTTTTCTTGAGCCCCGTTCAGGTGAGGGTCGCCCATGAACCTTAACACCTACGGACAAATACAGTCAGGCCCTACTGCATTATTATTATTATTATTATTATTATTATTATTATTATTTTCAGTAGTAGTAACATTATTCACATTATTATTATCAGTAGTAGTAGTAGTAACATTATTCATAACAAAGGGGTTAATGAGGAACGACAGCCTACCATGATGAAAAGCTCGAGAGCCTCCCTTTTGACGTCTTCTTCCACTCTGGTCAGCGGTGTCTCCAGAGGAGCCGTCAACATGCCAAACTTTGGTTCCTTCATAAACAATGATATTGTTGTTATTGAAAAATAATCATTCACACTCTGTAGAATTAATATGGACTGCAATCTGCATGATTTGTAACTACGGGATTTAGGATGATGTCGTTGCCTCTGATTTTAAAAAAAGGCAACAACAATTGTATATATAAGAACAGCATTTCTATTACACTGAAGAGAAAGTACATTATGTGCATAATACATTACACTGTGTTAATAACTTCAAGCTAACTGAACTCTCCCGCACCTTGAAGTAGATCTGTACGTAGCGGTAGAAAGGATAGTTATTGATGTCCAGAGGCAGAGTGAGTTGAGCCGCTTCCTGGATATGAGGGGCTTGAAGCAGAGCCAAACAGTCTGAGTGCAGCTCCCTCCTGACTGGGGTGAAGAGGTCAAATCAGCATCCACACATAAGCAGTATTAGATATGATAATGAACCAAAACTATTTTTACTATATTTACATTTATCTAAACCAAACGAGAAGACAAACAAAGGTCTACTGACCTCCTGCCGTCTTCAACAAAGAACCCAGCTCTGCAGGAATCACCAGGTGTGTGACGTTGACCACCTCCCTCTTAGTCAGCTCCTGGAAACAATTATAAAAAAATATTTTAATAGGGTTCCAGTCTTGTTTGAGAAAAAAATGAAAACCATTTATGTGCCTTCTTCTCAGTAACAGTCTGTCCTGGTCACTGTCTCACCTTCTCAGCTTTCCTCCGAGCTTCAAACTTCCTCTGCAGCAGACACGACATAACAGTAATCAGAATTACTGAATTTGATATACATGCTCACTCATCAATTCAATTTAACACATAAGAATTGCAGAAGAAAAACATTTTGAAAGCCCACTACATGTACCTTGATGTACTGCTTGCGGTTCACATACATGTGAACAAGGGAGCGAAATCGAACCAGGCTATTTCTCATTTTCATGAAGCTCTTCCTGGAGAAAAACAGTGGCCATTAATAAGGCAGCAGCTAATATGAATATTACATTATTATTACTATATATTATTCGGTGCATGTATTCCTTATCAAGACTTGAAGTTGCGGTACAATGTCATTAACCCTCTCTGCAGTACCTTAACAAACCACCAGAAGTCGCTGACTCTCTCTGTCTTAGATGACGTTATTACTAATTTTTCTTAGCGTTTTCTAATTTTTAACACTTTCAGCAGATGTGCCCTCTGCTGTTCAGTCAATTACATACATGTGATTTAAATAAAAAAATATGTTGTTCAAATTATTATATATATATATATAATATATACAGATAAACACATACGTATGCATTTGTGAATTATTTAATACACAAGTTAAAAAAATCTCCATCACCTCACGAGGTAGCCTCGACAATGTGCCTGCAGGCCGATGATCTTCTTGCGAAAGGCCATAAAGCGTTTTCTCACAAAGAACATTCGGGTGTAACGCTGCAGGGTGAGAGCGGCAAGTGCACGGGAGCGCTCCCGTTTACACTCCAGTAACTGGTAAACATCCTCCTTCAGAAACATCTGATACAAAAGCACATACAGACCAACGTGAGACAAAAGAAAAGAACATTTTAAAACAATACATTGATATTATTTTATCTGTAATAACGAATAAGACGGTGAACTGGGAAAACTGTCACCTTTGTGACTCCGACATAGAACAGTCCTGGTCTGAGAGGACACAGTTTACTCAGCATGATCACGCAATTATCTCCGTTTGCAGCCGGAACCTGTTGAATCCCCACCAGAGACTTATACCTGAGGAGGACAAGTTAGTAAATACACATGGTGTCTACGTGTATCAAAACATATATTAAAGTACATATATTAAGCAGTAATTTTTGTAAAAAAAAAAAAATCCATAAACACCTGAAGAGGAAAGCGTAGAACGGCATCCTGACAGGAAATCCCTCTCGTCTGATGCGAATGGTTTCAAGGATTCCCGAGTGTCGCAGTTGGCTGGTCACCAGTTCGTCTTCAAACATACCTGGTTGCTGAAAACAAAATAAAAATGAACACAGCAGTGAGATCACAACCATCTTACATCTATACATTCATATATACACTTCATTGTAGGACATGAACTCTACCTTCATATGGTTTGGCTTAATGCAGCGAATGAAAAAAGGATTGCATCTGAAATCAGAGAGCAAATATTTTAGTCTCCTAAATCTACAGTCGTTTTTGCGTAACACTTTAAAGCAGGTTCTTCACCTTTCCATCTTCTCCAACAGTTCCAGCAGGGACTGTTGGAACTTGTTGCTGACAGTCGGTGCCTGGTACCTCCTGGTCACTGTGCTGCTTTTCCTCTGGTGACCCCCTTTCTGCTGCCCCGTGACCTCTCCGTGAGCCAAGAACAGGTTTGACACCATCTGAGTGACATGAAGAATAAATTACATTTACATTTATTGTTTTGTTTTTTTTTATTATTTCAGTAAGAACACACTTGACATCAGATGTATGATGTTCTGCTATCATGTGTTTTTCCTCTCTGACCTTGTTTTTGCTCTGGATGAACAGATCAAGGATGTCCTGACGAACCTGGTCGTAGTTCTTATCCAGGAACTTATGAACCTGTCAATTATAGACAATCACAGCAGCAATCGCTATTAACCAATCAATGTCAGGACAATTGCAAAGGTTTGCAAATTTACCCAAAAATAGCTAAAATATATATAGCTTAAGAAGAATCTACATTAGATAGAAATACAGAAAATAATGCTTTTTTTAGCTAGTAACTAGCTAATAGTCATAACATTTTAGCTAGACATTTGGCTAAATATATCCCAAAGTTAACTTTGACAACTAAATAACAAAACTAAATAAAGAAAAACCTTGAGCTAGACATTTGGCTAAATATATCCCAGAAGTTAACTTTGACAACTAAATAAAGAAATAAATAAGTAAAAGGTTACTTTGCAGTGAGCCTTGCCAACAGTACAATAACTGACTTCCTGCCCTGGTGTTTAGAAGATGTCATGTTTACCTGGTAGGTGACCCGGCCGGCAAAGTGCTTGATGGTAAACTCTGGAAGTGGCATCTTTGGTTTCTGATACAGTGGGTTGTTGCCATGGTGATAGTGACACTTTTGGAGGAAGGTGTGATCTGTTGCCTGGAAGAAGATCACACCAATAGAAAGGGACATGTTTAATAACTTCAAATGTTTCCAGGACCACAAACATGTTCTCGTCCGTACTTCACCTGTGGGAAACAGCTCTGATCATCCAGAATCCTCAGTATCCCATGAGGCTTTGTGGCAATGAGGTCGATGCAGGGCTGGTTGTCATTGAATGGGATGTCCTGCCACGGGATCTGCTCCCTGCTGTACTCCTCCTGTGGTGTGATCACATGACACACCATGTCATATCCTCTATTCTCCACAGTATTAACCAGGTTTTAGAAACTGTTGTCCTTCAGTTGTACGTCTGACTCACCTGCTCCTCCCTGAAAACCACCCTGTTGAAGAAGAACTGCATGTACTCGTTTGCATAATTGATGCAAAGCTGCTCGAAGCTGTTGAAGGTCAGATCCTGTCGGAACACACACACAACCGTTGAGCACAAAAATACACACACAAAATTACCGTAAGTGTCCACCTGTGTGTTCCATTAGAACCAGTCTCTCACCTCAAATCCATAAATGTCCAGGATGGAGATGGAGAGGGAGTGTTGGCGAGGATACACCTGAGCGTTGATCCGCTCTGTTAACCAGTGGAACAGCAGCGAGTACAGGATCTTGGCAACAGCATCTCTTGGGAACGCAAAGAATGTTGGAGGAAACAGTCACAGTATGAGAGAAGTTGAGGAGACATTTGTGCATCAGCAGTATCGAACTGTCAGAGCGCTGAAGTAGAAAGTACACAGTGTTGTACTCTCACCTGGCATCTACGGCACTTTCCACAGTCAGTGGAGTGTAAATCTTGTCCCTCATCGTCTCCTGGAGAAGACAAGAAGACAACAGGGGTTAAACCAGAGTTTGGGTTTCCATGCAGATGTCTTTCTAAAAAAAACCACTCAAATATGTCTGTACTGTTGGCATGGAATTAAAGCCTTAGTGAAGACGACCTCAGAGACGAACACAGGTGAAAGTACTTCCTTTAACTCTGCATGTGTGATCATCACATCTGTCACCTTTTGTCTGGATGACAGCAGTCTGAGGGTAATACACCGTACCATTAACTGACACTGTGATGGACGGCATGTACATGAACCTCAGCGTGTGTGTGTGTGTGTCATAATTAAAGATTGATACACTGATATACTACAAAGCTACCCGGCGGTCAACAAAAGGTCAAACTCTGAATACAACACCAGTGACTGACGGCAACGTCAAAGAACCAAAGAATCAAAATTAAATCTCTTTTTTTTAAAACTTAGACAAATTTAAATAATGCTACATGCTAGCCCATGTAGTGCATGACTTACAGTGACTTTATAGGTGATGGCTTTTTGCAATCCGTCAGGAGAAATTTGCAGCAACTCTGCCACCACTCTGATCTCCTGTGCACTCACCACGGACGCCACCTCCTGGCCGTCAGCCTGTTTTGCAGCAGGGAGATCGAAATCATGTGATTTTTTTTTCTCCAGGTTACAGCTTGTTTCAATGTTATTGTTCCTGTCCTGAATAATCTTGGAAGCCAGAGTGTTACCTATATTTGAGGTGAACAGGAGAAGTTACCTCGTGTTTCTGAAAGTAGACATTGCCCAGGTGCAACACAGAGGAAAGAACTCTAAAAATTGAGAGTTGGTCTTCAGGAGCAAAGTGAAGGATCTCCATGGCAGCATTTATTCCACAGTCTCCTCCCTGTCCAGAAGAGAGAAGAGAAGGACAAGTAAATATAAAACAAATACATATGGAGGAAGGGTAGTTAGTAAGTTGTTAGTTGTAAATATATTTCTTTTACCTGGTTGAGGTAATAGTAGGTCTCAGCCTCCTGTAGGTAGAACGCTTGCTTCTGCTGTGAGGGCAGACCTGCCAGCATCTCGTAGAAGATGTGATAGTTCCTCTCATCTTTGGCCTGAGACAGAAATACACACACAGTATTTATCACTTCAGTTCACAGCAGAGTAGAGTAAAGAACATAAAGTTTCATGTTGGCTCTCTGTGTCTGCACCTGGAAGACAATACGGGACTTTTCCAACAGATACTGAGAGGTTATGGCACCACTGATTACACCACTGAAGAAAGAGACAACGTGATCGGGATTATGGAGGTGAGATCACATTATAATGTTATCATTTAAACACGTCATTGAATCAGTTCATACTCACTCCTCCAGAAAGACCTCTATGTATTTCCCAAAGCGACTGGAATTATCGTTCCGCACAGTTTTGGCATTTCCAAAAGATTCCAGCAGAGGAGCTGCTTCAAGTATCTAACAAGAATTCAACGACATTAGGTTAAAAAAACTCTTTGTGGAATAACAATAGCACAGAGACATAGGACAAACACAACTTTTTTTTTTTTAATCTAAAAGACAAAACAATGCAACAAACTGCAGTACCTCAATCTGCTCCAGGGGAGGCCGCCAGAAAAGATTCAAAGTGACATAAAATGGAGTCAGGAGTACAGATAGATGTAGATGTCATGTATGTTCATGCGTGTGTGTTTACCTGTTGTGCAACATTATATTTATGATGCAGTGCTGCCAGGTAGC
>NC_024323.1:11334684-11342589 GCF_000523025.1 Cynoglossus semilaevis
TCGACACATACAGTATCACCACATGATATGTGTTGGTAAAAGTATAATTAATAATAATCCACATAGGTTATATTAACTGTAGTTTGTCCAATTAAGTTGAAAATAACCAACAGCTGAGGAGTAAAAAAAAAAACCCAAAACAAATCACAGCTTCTTCACAGCAGACCCGTAAACACTTGTAAAAAGCCGGCAGTCTTTGCCTCTGTGATGTGAGACCTGTTTAATTACAGACATTAAGTACGCAGGGCACTAATTCCACTTTTGCATTTAACAACCTGAAACGGAGTAACACTCTCTCGCACACACACACACACACACACACAGGTGTCCTGTGCTGCTACCAACTTAACACCAAGTACGCCAAGAAAAAGAAGAGAGAGAGAGAGAGAGAGAGATACTTGCACCTTGCCCACATTCTAGCATAAGGTTTCACCTGATTGGCTGCCTTGCTAAAAACCGAACAATTAATGGTCACTGTACACCAGGCCTCATTTAGCCATTAACACGCACTTGGTGACGCATACACACAACCACAAGGTCGGTTCACATGCACTTAGACTCTGAACCCCCCACCCGCACACACACAAACACACACACGCACTTGCACACACACACTATTGAAACATAATCAGATGCTGGCAGAGACTTGCAGGGCTTTCCTTACAGGTGTCTCCTTCCAGCTATGGCTACAGTGATCCTCCTGTGCGCAAAAGTGTGCACGTGTGTCTAAGTGTCATACTATATAAATATATATATATATATACGTATATGGACTAAACATTTGGAGATTGGATTTATTCATGAATTATCGAACAATTACTGTCTAGAAATGCAAGATTATGAATTCTTTTTTCTTCGTATTATTTTTTTACTTTCCTAAAAGACAGGTGTTAACTCAGGGGTCACCTTGGATAAAGACGAAGGACAGGTGACTGTCTTAGGTTTGCTGGCCAGAAAACCAGAGACGGACTCTCATGAATTTACAAACACTAATCCATCTGAAGATGGAAACCAGGCTGGCCAAGAAGCTGAATGGACATTTTGTACATCAGAGGAAATGGAGAAGAAAAGTCAACACCTGAGACAGAATCATGATCAGGTTTCAAAGTTAAATATTCATAAACACAGGAACATATATGGTATATAATCATAAAAATATAAACATTTGATATCTCACCTGATTATTAGGACCTGGTTTTGTTTGGCATCCATCATTGTGGAATAAGCAGCATTTGCTATGGCAAACAAATGCCTGAAGGGGGGAAAAAAAAACAAAATTTTATTTGCATGAGCACCTCATACTTTAAAACATATAAAATCACTTTCTTAAACGATTACCAAACCCTCATTTGCTACAATAAGTAGCACTTTATGAATCATAAGTATGATATAGTCATATAAGTAGCACTTTATGAATCATAAGTAAGACATTGACTCACGGAGGATTTTCTCCCAGGGCGCGACCTTTGTAAAGCGCCACCATGTCTGTCCCATAAATGTTGAACATCTTGTAGGGGTTCACAGACACCAGGATACTTCCAATGTATGTCTTTATAATAAAAATGAAATAAAACCAGGGACAAATGTGTAAAAACTACACACCAAGGTCTCGATACACTGTAGATGCCAGATGGACTTACATAAATGAGCTCCCGCTCAAACCTTTTCCTCAGATTCAGCAGAACATTCCCTTCATGCATCTCCCTGGACACAGCATTTAAAAGAGTCATTAAACAAACACAAGTAGAGAATGTTGTCAATAATAACAACTCACTGTAGCTGAGTCATATCCTCCAGTCCGTCCTCTTCTCTTTGCTCCGGTTTATCCATGGTGGTCATGCTCCTGATGGAGTACATCTAAAAACATTGAACAACAGAAACATGTCTTTTTTTTTTTGATTGACCAAAAAACCTGCTTGCGCGTTGTGTTTCTTTTGAAGGTGTGTGGGTATGTGTCATATATCTGTACGATACCTCCAGACACAGCTCAGACCCTCATTTCTTATAAATACAAAAAAAACAATAATTTGCATTTAAAAAAAGGAGTTTAAGTGCTTAAATGAAAAATATTAAAATAAAAATAATTAATTCACTCAGAAATTATACCTTATCAAACCATTGTCCTTGTGGTTCTCCCTCTCTGCTGAGATTCAAATTCCCTGGTTGTTGGCCGACTAATCCAAGTTCCATCCCAGTTCTGGGGTCCAATAGTTCTCCATCCCTATACATGGACCACTTATTGAGGTTTTGTACTGTCCCATGAGGAAGAACTGTTTCTGCACCCCATACATCCACATCATGAAAGTCAAGACCATCAGATCCCTGGGCCCAGTGCTGCTCAGGGCCAGATCCCTGAACCTGGGGTGATACTATTGCATACGAAGCGGGCAATCGGTAAGAAGCTTGTCGGAGCTGAGTATTCAGTAGAGCACCCGAGAGGTTGAGTGAACTTGGCTCCGGAGTCTTTGGGGCACCAAGACGTGTCATAATATTGCCTTCAGGAAGACGGTATTTTGCCCCGAGGAGGCCAGGGTTCTTTGATAAAGCTTTTGACAGATCAAGTGTTTGTGTGGCAGAAGCAGACTGAGGCTTCACAGACAAAGATCCATCTGGCAAACGATAGGTAGCAGATCGCAGGTTCTGGTTGCGAAGGGCATTGGACAGGGCAAGCGACTGTGGATCCTGGGTATTACCAGAACCAGGTCTTAATAAAGATGCATTAGGCAGTTTGTAGGACGCACCTTTAAGATTGGTGTTAAGCAATGCACCAGAAAGAAGTGAATTTGATTGGTTGGATGTGGAATTCTCCTGTTTGTTCCGTGAAAATAAGGAGGACCCTTCCGGAAGCTTGAATTTTGTCATCTGCATGTTTGCATTCTTTAGGGCACCAGAAAGGCCTGGTGATGATGCTGTACTTGCAGCATTCTGTGTCTCTCCACCGGGATTTGTAAGAAATGATCCCATTGGTAATTGGTATGAGGCCATCCGAACATTAGAATTCAGCAGTGCTGAAGACAGCCTAGAAGAAGAGGCAGTGACAGGCTCCGAGGATTGCTCAGTTCTTGTAATGAAAGTTCCATCTGGGAGCTGATAAGTAGCTTTACGGAGACTGGAATTCAGCATTGCAGAGGAAAGCAAAGATGAGTTGGAGGAGGGTGCAGGTGCGGGCTCTGTTCTTGTTACAAGTGTTCCATCTGGCAAACGATAAGTAGCTTGTCGCAAACTAGGATTGAGTAAGGCAGAGGACAACATAGAGGAGGATAATGGTGTTGGAGCTAAAGAAGGTTCAGCTGGTTCTGTTCTGGTAACTAGTGCACCATTAGGTAGACGATAAGTGGCCTGACGTAAGCCTGGGTTTTGCAGGGCACTAGAGAGCATCAAGGGTGACAGCGAACCAGTACTACCAACAGCACCTCCAACATCAGTGTTAAGGTGAGGAACACTTGGGCCTCGAGGCATGTTTAAAGCACCACTTGGAAACCTGAACATAGATCCTTGTATTTGGGAAGTCCGTAGCCCCCCAGAAAAGAGTGGGGAAGTAGCGCTGACATTCTGCTCTTCAGGTGAGATTGGAGAAGGTCCAGGTGAGGCAGGGGACATTGGGAACATATTTCTCTGAAGGGGTGAGGCAAAGGATGAATTACGTAGCTGTGAATTTAGCATAGCTGAAGACAACTGAGGAGAAGGGGGTACAAAGGATGCAGTAGGGGTTACACCCTGTGGAGATGAGAGGACTGGTGTGTATAGGTTGGCATTACGTAGTAGAGGAGATGAATATGAAGCACTACGGAGGTGGGCGTTCTGCATTAGAGCATTTGATAAACCAAGAGTTGCATGTGGATTCTGGTCTTGGCTCATCTGAACATCACTTAATATTTCCCCTTGCCCACCAGGTACAGGTGAAGCCCCTCGCTGTAAAATGGCTGTGTTGTTCATATTAGGTGCGTAAGGGTTTTGGAGCATGTGTCCTACATAAGGTGATGAGGGTGATGGCTGAGGGAAGTTTTGAGGGAGCATTTCATGTTGTGGTTGAGGAGAAATTGGTCTTTGTGAAGGAGGTGTAGAGGGGTAAAATGGTACACCTACAACTTGAGGGTTTGGTAAGGCATTGGTGAGCAATGGGGTGGGGCCTTGCTCCACCATCGTATAGTCATACTGAGTAAGATTCTGAGAAGGTGGGAGATTGCCACTGGGGAGCCCATACTGATGTACTGGCTGTTGAAAAGATGAATGTCTGGGATTTCGTGGACTCATGGCCCTGCGTGGCAGTGGGGAGGGTGGCTGGGATAAATGATGTATTGGTGAGGCTGGATGGGCTGGGAAAGAAGGTGAATGGCGCAAAGGTTGTGGAGAAAGAGGTCTGCCTTGTAGTCTACGTACTGATGGCTGGGGTGAAGGAGGGCCATTCCGTTTCAAAGAAGGCTGTGGTGAGACTGGAGGCCGTAACGGAGGTGCTCTAATTGACTGCCTGGACTGAAGTGACGGCTGACTTCTAGGCATACGCACCAGTGGCTGCCCCCTCCCTACAGGTCGGTGGAAGCCTCCTGGAGGAGGACTAACTTGCTTTGAATCCCTTACTACTGTGGCACGGGAACCTGTTCTGGACAGCATGGGAGAGGGGGCAATGCCTCTTATATGACCTGATGGAGATGCTGGGATACTATGGATAGATGACCTGAAGGGAGAAACATGCTGAGTGACAGGGGGTCCACGTCGACTACGTCTCCTTATGTAGGGATTGGCTGGGGAGGGTTTCACAGCTCCCATGGGCACATGACTTCGACTATCTGTATCTCTCTGCCTGCGAGTAGAGGGATGGGAATGGAAGTGGTTGCTTGTGATCCTGGAAGGAGAAGGAGAAGGTGGATGATGTGGTGAGGTAGGACGAAAACCTTGGGGGGGTGACTGAGAACGTTGTTGAAGGGGTGGGCTCCTTCTTTGTTGAGACAGTAGGGAAGGAGAGGGGGGGCGCCTCAGTTTTGATGATTGGTTTCTACCTTGAGGTCTGGTTGACGGTAAACGCACTGCATCTGGAGGGGGTTGTTGTCTGAAGGAAAGTCTCGGGGAAGGTGGTGGACTTATTCGCCTCCTCATGGATGCCTGGGGAGAAGCTACTGGACTTGAATATGGAGACTGGTGTCTGACGGTGGATGGCTGTCTGGGCAACCCAGTTCCCTTTATTCCTCTTGCCAAGGATGACTGCGTTCTCACTGACATTCCTGCCCTGCGCTGTGGTGGGGAAGCTGGTGGACTTGGTGGCTGCTGCCTGTTAAGACGGGCTGGCCTTGAATCCAACATTGGGGAATGGTGAGAAAGTCTCTTTCTTGGTGCGAGAGGAGAGAGTTTGGGGCCAGGCTGAATGCTAGCCTGATAGGGTGTGTATTGTGTGTGTTGTTGTGGGAAGTGGGGTGAATGAGGTGCCATTGACCGCACTGATCCTGGTCTTAATGAGAGCTGTGGAGATGCAAGTGGGCTCATTCTACGCACTGGTCTAGGTGAGGCCACAGGAGAATGCAATGGTGAAACCATCATGGGAGACATGGTTGGCTGTCTTAGTGTGGCTACTGGTGTGGCCACTTGGTGTCCCATTTGGAAAACTTGTGAATGTTGCTGTAGAAAGGGGTCATGTCCTTGAAAAGCCATTTGTGATTGATTGGGCATTTGGGAAAAGTGACTAGGGGAAACGGAAAAAGTGGCATGGGCTTGCTGAGGAAGAGTAAACTGGTCCTGCTGAGCAAACATAGGTGTCAGTTGCTGAGGGTTAACAGACGGAAGAGTAAACTGGTCCTGCTGAGCAAACATAGGTGTCAGTTGCTGAGGGTTTACAGAAGGAATAGGTGATTGCTGGTTCATGAGATTGGAGAAATCTGGCTGTGCAGAAAAATGTGTGGGGAACTGTTGCTCATATTGTACGTCCAACAATATTTCCTGATTGTTGAGAGCAACAGCTGGACTCTGAGGGAAACCTGTTAAAGGAGGCAAAGGGGAATTTGGAGGAGGAGGTGGCAGGGTTTGTACATCCAGTCTCTGCTTTCCAAAGAGTCTCACCTGGGGCCTGGGTACCCGGAACTGTTCTCCATTAAATGTCTCAAATCCAGGGTAAGCCACCTGCTCCTGACCGAATACCTGACCTGACTCAAATGTATCAAGCCCAGAATCAATGTACATTTGTTGCTGTTGAAGGTTATACATAGGAGAGGAGTTTGTGTATCCAATCATTGGATTTTGATAAGGATCTGAAATCACATTGTAACCATCACTTACGGTGGCATATGGATCTGAAATTCCATAGTTGTAACCCATGTCGTAATTCAAGTAATCTCCATATAATTCTGTTCCATACTGGTTATAGTCATAATACAAATCAGTATTATCACCATAGTAACCAAATGGCTCCATTTCATACAGCATTCCATCATCACCGTAGTAATACTCCACACCTCCATCATCATAATAATCACCATAGTCATCATAATATCCATAGGGGTTGTTGTAGTAATCCATGCCATCGTCATAGTAATATTGATCATCGTAGTAGAAGTTTCCCTCCTCATCGTAGTATCCATATTCGTCGTCCCACTCCTCATTATCATAGTAATACTGGTCATCCTCATAAGCATCATAGGGATTCTGGGGTCTTGGAAGACCCCCTTGTGTCCAATCATCATGGTAATCCCCCTCGTATCCATACTCATCATTGTACTGATAGCCGTCATTGTAATAATGTGTTTGTCCCCCTCTGCTGTGTCTGTCAGCAAAGGACAGTTGCCTATTGCTCCGCCTTCCAGCTCGAGCCCCAAGGCGCCCGTGACCCTTGGAAGACAGGAATTTCCCTGTCAACCAGTTTGTTGCTGCGGCAATCCTTCCCAACATCCAACTTTTGTTTTTCAACGTAACTGGTTTCTTTTTCCCAAACATGCCTTTGAACTTCCCTCCCAAACCTTTGGCTTCGGCTGCCATGTTTCCCTTCACTCCTACGTTGGAAAGATTTATTGTCTTTTTGGTTTTTGAAGTTGCTTCTTTGTCAGCGTCAGCTTTTTTATTAAATAAGCTGAAACCTGACAGGGCTGGCTTTTTGTTACCCCCAAACCCAGAAAAAAGCTTACTGGCTCCAAGAAGGGGTTTCCCAGCAGCAGGGGGCTTTTTTTTCTTTGAGAGACGTAAGAAGAGTCGAGAGGTACTTTTAAGATTTCTTTTTGGTTTTGCTTTTGCTGGTTGCAGTTTAGAGGTCAAGCTGAAAGGAGATGCCTTTCCTGTGAGCCCCTTAAGTTGAGACATGGCACCTGCAGTTTTCTGTGCCTTTACAATGTCTACAGTTTTCTTTTGTCCTTGAGCAGCCAAACCCATCATTGATTTGGAGGCACCTTTCATGTTGGCATCACTCATTGATTTTAGATTGAGGGCACCCACACCTGACTTTCCTTTCTCTTTGCCAGCCTTCGTGCCTTTCACAGCCATAGCTTTGGATGCACCTTTCAAAGCTGCTTTTCCTTTACCTTTAGCCTTTTTTACTTCTTCTTCACTCTCATCTTCCTCCTCTACTTCTTCACTCATTACCTCCTCTTCTTCTTCCTCTGAGCCCTCCTCTGACTCACTGACAGGTTTCTTCCCCTTCTTGCCATTGTCCTTTCCTTTCCCCTTCGCTGGCGGCTCTTCTGCTTTCTTCCCCTTCTTGTCATCTTTTCCTCCTTTCTTAGGCTCCTCTGATTTGCCTTTTTTAGCAGCTGATTTTGAATCTTTCTTAGGCATGGTGTTTCCAAGGTTAAATCATTCTTTGCAACAAAAGAAAATTTGTTGTTTCTAATCCGTCCTAGAAAAAGTCACGAGCAGTATCCTTATTAACAAATGCTTTTCAGACAAAGAGTCCAGACAGCAGGATTCATGAATTCCCATTTTCTCCTTTCT
>NC_024323.1:11342617-11374267 GCF_000523025.1 Cynoglossus semilaevis
CCCTTTCTTGTCCCCCCCCGTCTGGAACCAGACACTGTGTACCCTCTTTCACAAGCCTGGTGTTCTAAAAGGTGCGCCGAGATACAAATAAACCACAGTCCTTTAAAACACGATCTTCTAATGTAGTTGGAATCTCAGCCATGGTTGCTCGCTCACATTACAGTACGTCTTCAGTCCTTAAATGAGCTGTTGTCTCTTTGAGTAAAAAGAGATGGATGTCTGTCTGGGAATATTACATTTCAAATTGCAGATGCCTGTTAGATCGAAATGTACCCAATGATAACTGCAGAGTCTCTCCGTTTTACCAGTTTGTTGCTTCTTGTTTTCCCATTCAAGTCCTCAAAAAGTATCACATCCACCGTAGCGGGAAAACTCTTGTAAAGTCCTGGTTTTGATCCTCTTCGCAAGTCGGTAGTTAATGTCCAAAGGTCACCGGATGAATAAAAGAACCTGCTGTCCCTGTGAAAGAATCTGTGTAGTCCTTTGTGTATCTCCCATTGTCAGTGCATCCTGTGAGTCAGGGAGTAAATCCTCATCTTGGCAGCTGTGCCAACTTTGGCAGGATGTCCCCCCACCAAGGAGAGCTGACGTACACGCATCAGTTTGAGTCTTGGCCTTTTGGGCTGTCCTCCTCTTTGTCTCGGGATGAGTGTGTATGTGCGCCGCGTAGGCGGTGGTGTCATCCCAATTCCACGTCAGCTTGCCTTTATGACCTCCTGCAACCTTCTGCATCTCTCTCTGGTTACTGCAACTTCATCCATTCTTGTGCTCACCTCAAGTTGAGGCCTTGACGTATCCCTTAGCACATGTGTGTAAATATATGGGCATGCAGCAAATCTGCGTGCGTGGATGTGCATCGGTGTGAGCACTTCTCCAGTTATAGTTACAAACGGCACGTTAATACGACAGCTATACTGCGTCAGAGTAACCTTATCTGCAGACTCGCTCCTGCATGAATAATACAGGTCGACTGAGCTGTTGCTAAACTGGGAATATTACGTGAAACACACACACATGCACACACACACACACACCTGTAGGAGTGACATGGACCAAAGCCTGAGTCTAAATGGTGCTCTACTGTATATCATTTGCTGCTGGACACAATGAAAGACCTAGAAGAAGATAACTTTGACTTCAGGTTTGACTCTTCAGTCATGCAGCTAAACAGATCTTCAATCTTCCTTTTTACTGCCATCCAAGGTTATGCAGATTGAAGATTAAGTTACTATCAGTCACTTTAAATTGACCCCAGACATGCGTGTCAGTGTAATGAATTGTTTGTCTGTATATGTGGCCTTGTGATGGACATGAACTGTCCATGGTGCTGCTTTACTCCTGCGGCTAATTCTAGTTCCCCTATCACTCTGGAAGATAAATGATTGTGTTTCCTGTTTTGAGTTTCCAATTGTAAATATGACATGTACAACTTTGTCTTGTTGCAAATATTTAATTATTTGTAATTATATGTAATTTTTACTATATGTACTTTATTCAATTTATTCCCTTGTGATGTAGTTTTTTTTGGTCAGAATTTTACTTTCATATAAAAAATGTAATATATGTTGATACAAAATATGTGTTATTAATATGGGATATGAAAATAAAAGATTCAGATTTATGTATATTCAAAGGAATTAAACTACTGGGTTTTTTTTCCTACTTAAATTCATTCTCAGACAGAGCCACACATTTACATACTTCATGTGTTGGTTTACATACACGATTTAACATCGTTACAGAAACGCTGATGCTGATGTTACCACCACTGTGATACCTCAAAGTTAGCTCTTTGATAACGGGCTGATATTCCAGGAGGTCATCTCAGTGGCGGATATGAATGTTTAATGACTGCCCTGTGTTCTGCCGACAGAGCATGGATAAAACATTCATCGCCAGCGGCTCTAAATATATCACAAAGGGTTAACTCCACCCAGGGGTGCTCCTTAACCAATATATGACACACATTAGCTAAGTCAAAGGTTGGAAGCAAAATGATCGAGGCTAGCTGGCAAAATAAATATATAGAAAATTTCAGAAAATGCAAATCCATGTTTGAGACTAAAATAGTGCATTAATGAACTGAGCAACAGATACAGAAACTTTGAATATACAGAGGGGAAGAAAGTCACATGAAAGAATTGACAGGTGGAAAAAAAATTGTCTCATGAACAAAATCTCCTCACGGGCCTGATGTGGGGGATTAGCGGGGCAGAAGAGGCCCCCAGGCCAGATGTTTGGAACCCCTGGGTCCAAAGAAAGTCGAAAATGAGTTAGAAGTGGAGTTAAATGTAGGGATGCCAGGAAAGAGAAACATGACACAGGAGTAATGAGGGAGAGCGGCAGTTTAAGGTGAGGAGAAGTCGCTGCTCACACGTGCCAATCAACGACAAGGCGCTTTCAGCAGACGCACTCAGCGACAAAACTAATAAAGAAGATCACCTGTGCAGAGTGGAGCCAACAGGCTCATTAGATGACACACACATGCACAACTTAATGCACATGAAGCTACACACACACACACACACACACACAGGTAAGACTCACAATGGAGCTTGCATGAGGTTGATGAATGCAGCATCGACCCATAATTATCTAAAGGGACTAGAAGTCCTAACACACTATAATTAGATAAGTGGGCATGTGTCAAAATGTTTTTATTAAATTACATTTTAGAAAGTACCATCCAAATAGCTTTTTAAGATTTTAGCTTAGCTTTTACTCCTCTTTGTTTAGCACTTCAGCAATTAATTAGGTTTTCAAGGGGAAAAAACATTTTTGTATTTTTTAATGTTAGTATTTATTTCTGTTTGCATTGATACACAAATATCTAACTAAATATATTTTGTGGTTCATTCAGAGCTTAAAGGCCATTGTAAACGTATAGCATTCTAAAAAAGGAATTCTGATGTGAGGGAAAGTGGACTAGAAAATTTAACTTTACCACTAGATGGTGCTAAATCTTGCACACTTTATTTGTCCATATAAACGACATTTAACTCCGGACCAGTTTTTGAACTGCAGCGACACACCAAAATCACCATCTTCATTACGTCACCTGAAGTTCTCCTAACAGTTCAATTAAAGACACTGATGCCTGTCAGAAATATTCGTCTACTTTTTATTTGCCCCCGTGAATGTTTTATGCAGCTGTGCAATACATGTTCAAACACAGGCAGACAGGTCTGCAGTAGCCTTCAAATGCAGAGAGGGTGAGACAGGAGGGCGATGAGCTGCTGACTCAGGTTTCATATAAGCCTTTAATCCCCATTCATGTATAAAGCTACACTGCCTGGATTATTATAGAGTTTGACAATAGAAAAACATGAGAAGACAGGTACACACATGCAGACCTGTCACAGTGGGAAAACAGAGACAGTGTGACAGCAAACCATGACCTGCTAAAAATCAAGGCATCACGTTGTACTTTAAAAAGGTGTTTCGTATTTTTTAAGCTTATCCTTGAAATTACATGGTCCAAAATGTAACATTTCAGACTATAAAGTAGATTTGATTTCAAATCTATATTTTTTCTATTATTATTTTTATTAATTAATACTTTTTATTAATTATTATTTTATTTTTATTTTTTTAATTTGTACAGTAAAATTAGAATAAAGAATAAAGAAAAGAATATTGTAATCTCAAGCTAAATCCATGACGTTTACTCCTTCTAAATTAACTAGGGTGATAATTAGCTTACCTTGTGTATTCTTTTGAATGTATAAAAAAAAATTCCACAAATGTCAAAATGTCAAAAACTCCATGCCTCACTTAGATTCTGTGATGCTGCTCTGATTCCTGCTAACCTTTAGGACCCTCGCTGGGGGGGTTTTATAGCTCTTAAACACCGCCCAACACACTGTCTCTCTCCCTCTCACACACACACATACACCAACACACACTTTAAAACACATCATTCACTTTATTTTTCCCTAATAACATGAACCAGCTGAACATACAATGGTACCATTGATGGCAAACACACAGCTTTCTGCTTCAGTGAACCTTTAATGATAATCTGTCCGTCATCTTCAGCACAGATCGGACTACAAACAGAGGAGGATCGGCTCACAGTCTACTTTCAACACCAGCACTGCACTGATTAGGTTTCTACGTAAACAGGCGGCACATACATGTGCTGTGTACCCTGTCCGGCTCCACGGAAGAGCCCCAGTGGACAAATGGGTGAGTCCATTGTGCAGTAAGGGGCGGGACACACTCACACATGTGCAAGCACAAACACAAACACAGTGTACGCTATCATCCTCTCACACCAGTGTTCTGTGTATCCTTATCACAATTGACATACACATCTGCCACAAAAGGCTATTATGTTCTCTCTGCCACTCTCTCTCTCTCTCTCTTTCTCACACACACGCAAACCTTCAAACATACACACAAGGACTTGTGCTTAGATGCTGTCCTCAAATTGTCAAGCTTTTTTTCAACTTAAAGTTAAACTTTAATTATTTCAATAAAGTTTTTAAATGTAAATACAAGCTTTTTTTCAACTTAAAGTTAAACTCAATAAAGTTTTTAAATGTAAATAGATGTTATTTTCACATCAGGCTCTTGACCCACTTGTAGGCCCTGACCCACTATTTAGTAAACACTAAAGACAACATCTACATAAAACTATTGCTTAAAGTAGCCCATTGATCCCGGCCTATATTTTTGTGTTATAGAACACAATTTTAAGATTTACTCTAGGCATGAATTTCCCTTTAAATGTCGTAATTTCACTGAGTTGAGGGAACCTAATATGGTACAGTAATAATAAACATTTTAGTATGTAATATTGTACAGATTCAAATAATAATCCCAACCTATTTAACCGTAAGTAAATAATTTGAATGCGTTAATAACAGTATAGCTGCAGTACTATCAAACATTATTGTTACAACCTGCTGACGTCATTGCACTGACTCCCTGCAATAACCAGACTCCAGCGGTAGAGGGCAGAAAAGACCAAGTAATCAGAGTTAGCAGCCCGATCGGTCCAAAATTAATTATAAATGTTATGGCGGCCTTCATTCTTTAAATTTAGTCAGAATGTTGCTTAAGTAATTGTATTGATTGAATCCTTACACAAATTGACTTTCTTTAGAAGAAACTCAATAACGTGAATAATCACCTAATGGCAGATTGTTGTCTATTTATTATTTCTTAACGATCTTTTCTTCCGTTTATGAATGAGACGAGATGCTAATTAGCCTGCTTGGAAAACAGAATGTAATTGGTTAGGACTTTTAGTGCAAACAGGAAAAAAATATCAATATTTTGCGACCGTGACAACTTGTCTTTACTCAAAAACAAGCAAATCCAGCGGACAATGTTAGACTGGTGGATACTAGCATCGTCTGGAGGACTGGTTTCCAATTAAATCATTTTGTTATTCAAATGTTAAAGATGGCTGCTGACGGCGAACCTGTACTAACTCTGTGGTCAATTATTTAATTACACTTGTTTATTTTTAAATGTGTTGGGTTTTTTTGTTTGTTTTTTGGTTAAGCAAGCAACAAGTGTAACATGAGTATTTTATCTGTAATTACGCCTATTATTTTTCTGTAATATTCGTTTTGTTAATTGCTACGATCTGAATCGCCTCTGGTGTTAAAAGCTTGTTTTAAAGAGGTCAAATTTCAAATGTGTATGTTTTTAATGTTATTAAAGTAAAAATGGCAATAAAACGCTTTTGACTGTGTAGAAAGTATAAAGTCATTTTCAAGCATTCGGCTTTCAAGCAATAAAACAATGTCAACAAACCACATAAAAGAACAAGGCTTAACCAAACAAATGCTAATGCTAACTGGCACCACAAACACACAGTCACAGTTAGCCATGCCATATGGAGCCAAGTAGCATCAAGTGTCATGCCTGCTCCACGGTACACACCTAGTCAACCGTACCTGAGTGTCACCTTTTAGTCCAGAAAGTTATTCCTGCGCCATTTCCGTCCTTCAGGTGATTCCAAATCTCTCCATCCACAACTCCCGCTGCAGAGACATGTTCAAGGCATCTCTAAGTCCAGGTATGTTTTGCTTAAAGACTCTTCCCCTAACTCTCCCTCTTTAACTCCCTCACTCTCCTGATTAGCGTCGCACTCATTCCCCCTCTCTCCAAGACCAAAGAGATGCTTGTGAATATTTAATGGTGCTATTGTGTTTGTCTGGGTGCTAGTGAATGGGGAGTATTGGCCAGGAGTCCATACCATCTGAAAGTAAAATGCTTTAGTCTGAGGACTCTAACGCACAATGTGTTAATATGATTTAGCAACACCTGGTTGTGATTTGACATCCCTCACTTCATCTGTCACTACTCTCTATGCATCACCATATTGACAATTTTGAAAGAATTATTCTATAATTAATTCAAACTTTAACTACTTAGTTGAAGTTATTTAATAACATTTCAAACATCAATTATGGGTTTTAACTATCTTAAACTAGTCTAACTTTAAAAAAAATAGACCAAGTTCATACAATAGATAATTAATTTATATTTTAACTAACAATTTAAATCCATTGGTTACCGGTGCTGGAGACAACCAATAATAATAAAAAAAACATACAAGAACCTAGTTGTAAGTAATTTATTATTCCCCACTTTCTCTCTTCTTTACAGATAAAATGAATCTGTTTCTGAGCAACCGACTCAAATCAAACTGTTTTCTTTTCATAAGAAGTTGAATTAACATATACAAAATAATAAAGGTGGTGTTGTGTATCTACTGTACAGTTTTCTTCTCATTTTGTTTATTTCTTGACAATCTGGATGACGTCCTCGTGCTCCATGATGTGTGTGAGCCCCACCCTCTGTGGGCTGTACTTGGTACTGGTTCCCTGGGGGACACAAAAAAAGATCTCATTCATATACGAAGAGGACAAGAGTAAAATGGAATTAAGGAATCAAGTTTCTCATCAGTAAATATGGAAAATACTGGACGATACAATTAACGTATTACTGTCTAATTCTGCACAAGTCCACCACATTAATTTCATATAATGGAAAAAGATACTTTAGAAATTAAAGCTGCTACTTACCCAAACAAGGGCATATTTGAACTGACTGGCTAAGGTTCTGTGGATCCGATGGCACTGCAAAGAAAAATAATAAAAATACAGTTAATTTATTTATTCAGCACAAAGTTCATTAAACGTGCGTTTGTTTGTTTTTTCTCATTTACACAGTGTTCAACACTTGCTCCTCTTCTCATGATGATGGCGTCGTTAAAGTCCGGACGCTCTGAGAAAAAAAGGATAATTCATAAAAAAAATAAAATAGACAGATGCAAATACCAGAATGTGTTTTTATTATTACCTCCTCTTTTCTTTGTATAAATGCAAATCAAAGACAGATAATCCCAGAGCGTCTCCAAGAGGTAATCCAGGTTCAGCTTCATCCCACAACTAAATGTTTAAAAAAAGAAAAGCTTCACTCAACTTCATCCATACTGTGAGTCAAACAACGAAGGAAGAAAACTGGTTATTTGCAAACCTGATGACAACACTGTGAGGTCGTCGAGCAAGACGGTCCACTTCTTCGATGGAGATTTGATCCACCTTATTGTAAACCTGAATAAAACAACAACAACAATTGTCACTCAAAGACACTTCAACAGTCACGTCAACTGCAATTCCATTATTTGGGTGTTGAGACCTACATATAAACAAGGCATGTACACTCTGTTCCCCACGATGACGTCAATGAACTCGTCTGGGGAGCAGTCTTCTCTGAAGAGGACTTCAGCATTAAAGATTTCTGAAGGGAAGTTAAAGAAATCCAATGGATGATTCATCACCGATTACATTTTTTTTTATCCAATGGATGATTCATCACCGATTACCTTTTTTTTTTTTAAAAAGAAACAAAACAAAGTATGAAAATTAAATAAACTAATTTTAGTTTTTTTATTGTTCTGGTATCTGCAGCGCCTTCTACTGGCTGAAGGATACTGTACTCGTGAAGGATGAGCTGAACCAGTTTCTCAGAGCACTGGGTGAGAGGAACTGTAGAGTTGTAGGAGAGACCACCGCCTTTTTTCGGCTGCAGAAAGACATTTTCATTTCATTTTTTATTTGTTAAAAACGAATGTATTTCTTCAGTCAAATATAATTTTGTTAGATGTTGATGTTCATTGCCCTTACTTTCTTAGAGAAATAAAACCAAGACAGTACCTTAAAATAAATATTTGGTTTCCTCCTGTTGAGTCTGATTCCTACTGACTCCAACTCTTTTTCCAGAAGATCTCTAAGGAGATTAAAAAAAAGAAGAATTCATTTTAAAACACCCTCAAATATTCATACGAACTCAAACTGGACACACACAGAAGCTCTCACACACCTTTGTACATCTCCTTTAGTGGCGTCCAACATCATGACGACGACATCTGCTGTCCTGGCCACGGCAATGACCTGCCGACCTCTACCCTTCCCTGAATGAACATCCAAACATCAGTATACTATTTGGTAAATGTTATGTTTATAGAAATATATGGCTGGTACCTTGGGCAGCACCCTCAATGATTCCTGGTAGATCGAGTAGTTGAATGTTTGCCCCTTTGTACTGATGACAACCAAGGTGAAAAAAATTAACACCATGATGGTAGTTATCAAAGTGTTAACAGTAGAGAGATAAAGTAGACTGACAAAAACGTTCATGCTTACCTCAATGACACCAGGGATGCAAGTGAGAGTAGTGAACTCATAAGAAGCAGCTTCACTGGCTGTTGATGTCATCAAACTAAGGAAGGTGGACTGTAGAACACAACAAAATGACACGTGTTGAAGGACAAGGACTTCATAGTCTCATATTGTTTGGCACAAAACTGCAGGTTAGAAATTACTTTTTTATTTTTTTCACCATGTCAACATACCTTACCCACTGAGGGAAAACCAATGAGGGCCACCCTGGCATCACCTGATTTCATAACATCGAAGCCCTCACCTTTGGCCCCCGCTGACTTGGAGGGCTCCAGAAGCTGAGATCTGTACTTGGCTAACTTGGCCTTGAGCAGACCTAGATGGTACTCAGTGGCTGCAGGAAGAGAAATACATGAGCTCTTTTGTCCGTCAGAGTGTAACTTTACTTAGACAGATGTATGACACTGTAGGTATGGCACATTACCAGAGTTTACTGTAAGACATTAGTCAGAAGCTACGGCGTTACCCTTTGTCATTACTGAAAAGCAACAAACCCAAACTGCTTGCATACAGGTTGCATCAAGTTTCACCCAGGCTGTAGCTCACAGTTAGCCTCATGACAGCTCGCTCACCTTTGTTTTTCTGTGTACGTGCGATTTCTCTCTCTATTTCCGCGATTTTTTCCAAGATACCCATCGCGGCGGTTCAGGTGATGCTACAGCTGCTCTGCGAGCGAAAAGGAACAAAAACACAAACGTGTCATTCCACAGTTGTTAGCCTAACATAGGCTAACATTGCTGCTAAATAGTTGAAAAGCCGCAGCCGCAGCACAAACTCGAAAACAACAATGTTACATTATTAAATAAGCATCAAATGGTTTTAATGTCACGCTGTTCAGATTTTGTTAGGGGTCAGAAACTCACACTTTAACAGTGCTTTCTCTCCGCAGCATGCACTCACAACCCTCATCACCGACCGGAACACGATCCGTCCCTTTGAACGGTCCGGGTGGAAACAAGAAAAGGCACCATGTCTACATCACTTCTGACATGCTGAGTCGTCGGTACCCACGGAAGTGAAACTGTATAACCGGAAATGGAGTATATTACTTGAACATATGGAGAATATTTCTAAACAGAGTAGTCGTTTATGTGTTGTTTTTCAGATAAGTGTGTAATTATTTAACGCGGAGTGACTTCACAGTAAACATGGCTGCGCCCACAGGACCGGGAGGAACGTCAGGTTCAAGTCCTCCCGGGTTTGAAGGTTTCCCGTTTCCAGTGAGTGACAGATCTCCGGGGGGAAGCTCCGGTAAAGCGCAGGAACAGGAGCAGGTCGGCGGAGTGAAGAAGAAGCCGTGTAGAGTGTGTACAGACTTTAAATCGTGGATGAAACTCCAAAAGAAACAGACGACAACTGCTGCACAGGTAACTGGAGGGCACTGACGTTCAACATGTTCTTTTGTGGACATGTTACGTTCGTTTTGAATGATGTTATTTCAGATGACAGACGATATTATCGCCAGCACGATAAAAACATTCACAACAAACGCGCCGCGATAAGCTCCATGTTTAATTTCATCCTACAGAACGTCCCGGTTACAGAGTCAGAGCCAGAGTGTCCCCTGGACCGAGAAGAGCTGGGACGTAACACCTGGTCCTTCCTGCACACTATGGCTGCATATTATCCCGACCAACCATCGTCCACCCAGCAGCAGGAGATGGGACACTTCATCAACCTCTTCTCCAAATTCTTCCCATGCGACGAATGTGCAGAAGATCTCAGAGGAAGGTCAGTCAACTGACGGGGCAGTGTTGAACTTAATGACAAGGTTATCAACACTCTAGTTCTCCAACAAACCTAGTTACAAGACAGAATAACAAAGTTGTCATGTGACATTTATTTCACTCTCCACAGATTAAAGACCAATCAGCCAGACACCGGCAGTCGCCACAGTCTCTCCCAGTGGTTCTGTCGTCTCCATAACGACATCAACCTTAGACTGGGGAAGCCAGAGTTTGACTGCTCACGTGTAGACGAGCGGTGGAGAGATGGCTGGAAAGATGGTTCCTGTGATTAATGGATGGTTTCCAGAAGACGAAAGACTGAGTCATGGAGTTCTTACCAGCAGTGGCCGCCACAGCCCTGAGATGTTGAGATCATGTTGATCAATGAACGCTTTGTTGCTGAGAAGACCATAACAAGATGCAGGAACACACTTTACTACTTGACTATCTGTTAATTACTGTGCTGTGATAAATCTCATACTATTTTGGTCAATACTTGTCAATTATAATTATCAATTATCATTGGTTGTTTGTTTTCTTTCTGTTGTCATTCTTAAATGTAAGTCTTGTTTAATTATTCTGTCATCACAATACAAAATAAACATTATATTTTCATGTTGAAATACTTCCAGTTGCCAATTTGATCTATGGCGTCCGATAATGTTACTAACTTTTAATGATATAAATATAATATTTATAAACGCTTTCCTTCGCCTCACAAGGTTAACAATCACACATTCTTTTTGTCTCTCCTCCTCCCTCTGTCTTCCTCCCTTCCTCCCTCCCTCCCTCACAACCTCGCTGCTGTGACCGCGCGTCTCTGGGAGCGCGCAAAAACGGGTCCGTTTCCTTCAGCTTCAGCAGCAGCAGCAGCGAGAGAAGCGCATCATCCTGCCGTGGAGCCGGGAGAGCGGAACACAGAGGAGCGCACACACAGGGAGAAGGGAGAAAGAGAGAAGGGAAGAGAGAAGGAAAGAGCGAGAAAAGATGGACGGAGTGGGATCGTTCGGAGCGGGCCGAACCGGCTCCACTATCGACCCGATCACCTTCGTCAAACAGCCGCAGACCATCCTGAGATTGCTGTCCTGGGTGAGAGCTGGTTTTCACGGTACTGATGTGTGTGATGAAGAGGAGGAGGAGGAGGTGGTGCTGGAGGAGATCTGTGTTGTTGCGGCGCCTGACTCGTGACGTGTTCTCACCATAATAATGAACCCGCCAGAAACCCAGTCATCGTTATTAAATAATGCGAAAATATAATTAGACAAAAGTAATGCCGAGTATTTCTCCATGTATTACGGTAGAAATACACGGTGCAGGGTGTAACCCAGTAGGCCTACGGTACATGACACCGTGACCATCAGATGTAGGTGTTTACAACAGAAACCAACCGTTGTTGTCCTCGTCGTGATTTAATCTCAACGGCCAATTAATATTTAAGTGTGATAATATGTGAATAAACACAACTGTGGAGATGAAGAAAACAAGAACAGAATCACATCATCGTCCCCTCATCCCACTCGGTTTCGGTCTCGCGCTCCACGATTTTTATCGTCGCCTTTATTTTTCTAGTCAGTTCTTTCAGTAATAGTCTGAACCATATTGTTTAGAAGGTCGATGACATTTTCCTGTCAATTTTTTTTCCTGATTTCGTTTTCTCCTACACGGTCGTCGTCCGTCATCTCACCTGTGATTGGTCCGAGGACACGTTTACGCACGCTGGGCCACGGAGCCGCGTCGTGTCCCTGACGTTTGATGTAACGCGTCACCTCTGTGTGACACGGGAAGGTCCTGACGCTCTGTGTGGTAGTAAAACACCGAGGAGAGCTTCAGCGTGAAGGTTAAAACAGTTCCTAATGTTGTTTGTCTTGTGTAACATTAGCTGGGTTACTGACTGACCAGTGCAGGTGGACCGTGGGTCCGGGGGTGGTGTGGGCTGGCATTTAAAGGCCAGATGTCGGTTAAATATGTCACCGGTTTGGAGTAGTTCATCAGCTACTCCAAACACAGCTGTCAGATAAAGACTTGTACTGAAGACCACCACCATAATACTTCAAGTATAGTGTGCAGGGATTTTTCAAAAACACTTAATCAAAATTTTCCAGTCAAAGATCAAGACGGGGTCAACAGACAAATCATTGAAAACACAGCATACCTCTGCTGCCACAGCACTTACACAGATGTGATGCTGATCCGTTATAGAAAACACACAAATGTTATGGTGATGTGGGAAAAAAAAAGCTGTGGGAAAACGAAAACACACAAATGTTATGGTGATGTGAAAAAAAAGCTGTGGGAAAAGAACTCACTTTTTAAAATAAAAAAACAACCAATTAAAGCTCTTGATATTATTTAAAATGTACATATAAAAACAACCGGGAAGGAACGTTAAGCATTTTTTGGTCAACCTCCCATTTTCCTTTGTGCTGCTGGAGATGCGTCCACACCATGAGTTAGCAGATCCATTAAAAGCAGCCTTTGTATCTGACCAGATTATTCCCACACATGTGATTAGTCTAAAATGTGGACCTGACATTATCCCATTGTGTGCACCTCTGCTATCATATGACCCAAACCCCCGAGTGTGTGTGTGTGTTCCTGTGTGTGTGTGTGTGTGTCACATGGTTCTATTCTACCATGGAGTGTTGGTCAGCTGATCAGTGTCTGAACAGAGGGATGGATGGAGGGAGGCAGAGACATGAGCCGAGAGAACAGACGCAAAGAGGAAAATACTCATCTGTATGTTGTACTGCAGTATTAGTAGTAATAGTAGTATTAGTAGTAGTAGTAGTAGTAGCAGCAGAGGCTGAGGCTGCTTTTATCACGTACACGCCGTCAAATCAAAAACTGCCTGAGGGCGGTTTGATTCTCTGATGGGAAGTCAAGCGTCCTAGTCTTTGGTCAGTCGTAGAGAAGGAGGTGAAATTAGGTTAATGCTCACGGTCTGAGGACGTACAGAGAAACCAGACCAGTGTTGCAACTGTTTACAAAAACAACTGTCAAGCTGCTTCATTTCCAGAGCTCAGTCAATGCTCCTGAGACCTCGATTTTGTGCATTTCAATTCACAACAACATTGATTTTAAGGGAAGTCTAAAAAACATCTTCATATTCTCCAACACGTTTCTCCAGATGTTTCCTTTTTGTTTAGAAAGCTCGTCCACTGTCCGGTCATATGAAGAGAATGACGGATTGTCACATGTACCAAATTCTTAGAGCTATTTTTATGATCCTTTGGGGTTTTTTTTTTTTTTTAGCTTTCCAGTTTGTTGTGTTTTTATCACGTGATTAATCACGACTAAATCACAGCTATCCTATGATTATTCGGCTTAAAAACTGTTCATGTTTAAATGCTCTACTATTTATATATTTTTGAGGAAAGTCTAGTTTTACTTTGATTCAAAACACTTAATTTGTCACCAGGGGGCAGTGGTGAGTAAGAATAAACAGCGCAGGTTCCATTGCGGTTCTACTGTTGTCATGACCGTCATGTTTTAACTGTGCTGTGTTTTAGTTGCAGTTCAAAATGTCCTGTAATATTGTCTTGATTTAACAGATCACTACAATCCAACAATCATTTCTTCTGTGAGATACAGTTCAGTCAATGGCAAGAAAAACAGCTGAACACAGAGACGTACCTTTTTTATACCACTCATTATTTTGGCTGTTCGTCATCTCTCCTGTCTTCCATCCACAGATATTTTCTCTGGTGGTCTTCGCCTCCATTGTCAACGAGGGCTATGTCAACATGGGCAGCGAGCGGCTCCACTGCGTCTTCAACAAGAATGCAGATGCCTGTAACTACGGCGTGTTCGTGGGCCTCGTCGGCCTCCTGGCCTGCTCCTTCTTCTTCCTCCTGGACTACAAGTTCGCCTCCATCAGCTCGGTCAAAGACAGGAAGAAGGCTGTGATGCTCGAGATCGGCTTCTCTGGTGAGGAGAAAAACTTTTCCTGAAGGAACAAACGAACTGGAGGTTTGAACTTATTTTTAGTTTCACTCCACCTTCACTCTGGTGTTGGCAGGTTTTTGGGCCTTCCTGTACTTCGTGAGCTTCTGTTTCCTGGCCAATCAGTGGTCCCGGACCACGGCTGATGAGCTGCCACTCAACCAGGGGGCAGATGCAGCACGGGCAGCAATAGCCTTTTCCTTCTTCTCCATAATTACCTGGGTAAGGATGTGAAAACACAGAGGTGACCAGGTATTTAGATCTGGGGTTTTCATATTAACTGCTATACACTTCCCTACAATAGATTATTATTATTATGCTTGAAAAAACATTGGAGAAACATTATCTAAACCAGGGATTCCCAAAGTAGGGGGCGCAGAGCTATTACTGGGCAAGTGCAGCAGGGCAGGGCAAATTACTTTTAATTTGAATATTTTCTTTATTTTCTCAAAAGAAACCCCTAATTTGTAATATTACTTCATTTGTTTAATAAGCATGCAACAGCAGTGTATTTTTAGTACTAAAAAGAACTATTTCTTCCTCCCTCCCTGCCTCTGTAGGCTGGTCTAACAGTGCGTGCCGTCCAGAAGTATTTGCTGGGCACAGACATGAGCCTGTTCACCACAGAGCACATGGATGGTGGCGCACCCACACAGCCTTACCCCTCCAACTCACCAGGGGGCGGCAACACTGAGACCACAGAGACCTACCAGAGCCCACCATTCACCGAGAACAACACAGCGCCCACATACCAGGTTCCTATTTACTGAAGATAGAGCTGATGGTGGAAAATCAGGATCCAGGAAAGGGTTGAGAGTTAAGTTAAAGAAACTTTCTTTCTGTGATGTTGTACGTGCAGTCATTTCTATGTAGGTCTGAGCTGAGCAGTTTTCAATAACTGATAAAAAAAAAGAAAAGAAAAGAAAAGAAACAGGGGTTCTCCTTCTTTGTTTCCTCCTCTCGTTCCAATGTCCTCCGTAACATTCCAGCTGTGTCAGTTAGACCTGTGGCTTTGTTGAACATGGCTTTTCCAGCTCTACAGCAGGAGCGGTATAATCAGAAGAGAGAGAGAGAGAGAGAGAGAGGATGAAAACATTTAGGACCTTCATCCTACTCTTTTCTCTTACATGAAATAGAAGCAGTAACTACAGTCTGGTCGTTCCTCCTCCTGTTTTGTTTTGTTTTTTCCTTCATTGCAGTGAAAAGTCATCATGTAGTTTTGAATCTGCATGTTTTCAAACTTAGAGACTGACCAAGTGCCATACAGCACTGTGTATTTCAGACAGTGACTCGATTTAGTTTAGATTTTCACAAAAACTGTAAAATATATATGCATATATAGATATATATACATATATATGTATATATATATCATGACGTTCTGTATGTGCTGTGGTTTATTGAGGCGAGGCTCCATCAGGCCCGGTGGTTCATAAAGGCACTGTCTCAAATGACTGACAGATCTCAGGCAATTAAAATTAGTATTTCTTCCAAAAGACGTGAGACAAAATTCTGGAAAGAGCCCTGTTCTACAGTAAAAATGACTATTTTCCTCTTACTTTTTATCAGTTGTTGACCAAACTGCTATTCGTCTTTAACTGTCACAACCCTGACGTAAGAACTGAGTGTAAGATTACATTTTCATTCTTCTAAAGCCAGTTTTTCTATTTTGTAGAAAAGTCTGACAGTGTACGACAAAGCTTTAATTCTTCCTTCTCGTCTAAACTAAATCCGTTTATTTTACACTAACTATCATCAGTCATTAGTATCACAGAGAGAGTCGCCCGTCCATGACGCCGATAACTGTCATGTGATCTTTGAGCCAGTGCCGTATGTTGATTGTCATGTGCATAATACAGGATGTGAGTGCTGAGATGCTGATTAAGAAGCTGCCAAACTGCCCTTTCGTTCTTATTGTTGTCTTCTGATTAACATATTACTACTACGGTGTTAATATCAGTGGGATTGTGGGTGATCACAAAGCACTAGGGTCTGGGGGGGGGCGACAGGTCAGGGCGCTGGAGAAATTCAGTTCAGTCTTAAGGAAAGAAAAAAGAAAGACCAAAACAAAATGACTAGCTCGCTAAGTCATCGATTCTGAATCCTGCTGTTGACGGAGACGGGTCAGAATTTGTTACCATGGTGACAGGGATGGGTGGGTGGATGTGGATCACTAATGATGTAGATAGTAACCATGACAACTGTGTCCGTGTGTAGCAGAGTCTCTGTGTCGTGGTTGACATACACTTGCCATCAGTGAACATGTTCAGTGTGTGTGTGTGTGTGTGTGTGTGTGTGGACATATAACAAATATACAGTGGATATAAAATGTCTGCACACCCCTGAAAAACTGCCATAAAATGAAACTTACAGTAATTGGACACAATTAGTAATTAAAATTTCTGGTCATAAAATTACTATTCAATGTGAAACATCATGCTTGTAAAATATGGGGTTTTTTATACGAGTGCTTTAATATATTATAATTCTGTAAAGACGGAAAACATTATGGACACGAGGAGTATTTTAACAGGGGTGTGTGTGAACATTTTATAACCACAGTGTGTGTGTGTACATGTATGTAAGCGTGCATGTGTACAGGCGTGTGCTGTCTGTAACTCCATGACAGTTATTTCATCAAATGTATGTTTGCGTCGGTGCAGAGGAGAAAAAGTGTTTGTCTTAATTATAAAATAATTTCCACAAAAAACATATTGGTGTCACTAAGTTATAAAACAGAAAAAAAAAATCAAGTGTTTTTCATCCCCAAATAACAGTCAATTGATCATCAGGTAAGAAGCTTTACCTGTTCTAAAACTAATCCTCCTAGACAGTGCCCTCTGCTGAACAGAGGTGGTTCTGCAGCACGGGGACAGCTGCGGCTTTGTTTTTATAAAGTAATTATGACGACGATATTAATATAAATACATATATATATAAAGTATTAATAGTAATGCATGGAGTTGTTGTAGAAGAATCATTATGTATTGAATACTGTGTCATTCTTAAGTTGAGTGAGACTGGGCAGCCATTGTTGCAGCTGACAGTGTTCCATGAATCACAGCGTCAGACTTTATACTTTATACAGTGATTTTTAGCTCAGCTTTATTCTAACTTCATTTGCATAATTTATTTATTTTTCTTCATTTTCACCTCCTTAAAAAACTGAACAGAGTTCCAGACTCCAATTTAAATTAGAAAAATTTAAAAATTCCAGATTTAGATTTAGTATTTAACTTCAGTATAATTTAGGATTAAAAATCTCTTCCATTAAACAGAATAGAGATATTATAATATTTTGGTTCACATGTCAAAATATATTTTTGGATTAAGTTTATGTAAAATTCCTAATTGACCTAAAGTTGACCTAAACAGGGTGATGTCGGGGGTGTTTGGCTCTGTGACCTTTAACTACTTCATTATTGCTCCTCACTTAGAATTGAATCAATCAGGAATTTAAATGTTTGGCAGAAATGGAAAGTATGAAATAAAAAAAAAAAAAAAAATCAGTGTAGTCCCAGAAATGTTGATGGGTGTAAATGGTCCACTCATGACCTGATCAATGGTTGTGTGCCACTGGGGTCAAGTGTAGATGGAGGTATTAGGCTACAGGTCAGGTCAGGTTGGTATTATTGTTCTCAGTGCTTCAGTCTTTTCAGTGTAGTAAAAAAAAAAATTCTTATGATAATAAAACAAACATTTGTGTGTTTTGTGCTCTGGCCCATGTTCACTACTGTGGTATTGGTTGATTGTTAAATACAGTATGTTATTGAAGTAAGTGGAACCCGTGTCTGAAGATGTCCAGGGTCTGGCTTGTCCTGTATTAATCAGAAAAAAAATGATTCTTATTTATGAGCTAGAATAAAATCTTTGTTGGAAATAATTTAAAACTCTTATAATCAATCAGCACGTAATTGTTTTGTGGGTTTGTTTTTTGTTTTTTTTTACCCTTAGAACTAATGATGAACATGTATCCCCATCAACAGGTTGACAGAGCAAACACTGACTTTGTAGTGTGTTACCTTCATGTACTCGTTTCTTCCTGTTTATCTGAAGCTGTTTGATCTCTTCAGTGTAAAAATGCTGTGTACAGAGATGTGTGTCACCGTCAAGTACCTGAATGTCTCTGGACTGCAGTCTGACTGTCATTCAAAATAAAAGAAAAATACCTTGGTTGGATCATTTGTCTCTCACGTCACCACCAAAAATCTTTTAAATGAATGTAAAAACACACAACCAAGATAAAGTATTAGCTGATAATTAGTTAATTATTTTTAGAAAAGGAATTGGAAATTGGGTTTGTAATTCATCACTCTAACAATACATTCATTTATATATTTATATCTATGGCTTATATGATGCATTCTGAAAGACCCACTGAACATAACTGTAAATATTTGACATTATGCTCAAAATATCATTTCAAGTACTATGCAACATAACCCAGTTTATCACAAGACATCACCATGTGTTTGATTAACTCGCTGTGACATGATTACACTGATGTAGTGTTTGTACAGTCACATACCTCTCTCCCTCTGCGTCCCTCAGTCGGGGTAAAGTTCAAACCAAACGATGAAAGCTCATCAGTGGGAGGGTACAGAGCAGCCACAAGGAGGAGGGGTTCCACAACGAGCCAATGGTTGATGAGCAGGACTAGATGGAGAGCAATGAAATTCTGGAGAAATAAAAGAACCTTTCAACCTTAATAAAGACAGGTGAAAACTCTAAAATCAGACCAGGACACTGTTGCATTGTTAAAGACTTTAGTTTCCATTATTGAAAAAAGTGTGAGCCACCAGTTTAACTTTGATGAACCAGTTCAGTCTCCTGGTGAGGGATATGAACAGAACACATTGGAAAATGCAAAAATTCCTTCAAAACAAAAAAGTTTGTTCTAAGTGTTCTTCTACATGATGCTCAACAAAGAACCATCATGAGCAGAATTGTTCCGTATGAAGCAGCAGACGATCAAAAGCATTCAAAGCTTTGCTTAAATAAATATAGAACTAAAGGTTGAGCTGAACTTGTTCATTTACTCTGCACTTGTACAAAAGGTTCATGAACTCTGAACATCCCTATTTCTGGTTTTGAAGAACAAATATTTGTACTAAATAATAGTTAATGAACATAGGAGCAGATATTTCTTCAAGTAAAACTTCAGCTCTTCAGTAAATTAATAACTGTTTATCGGCGACGCCAGTGCCAGCTGGAAATCTCAGCCGACACCAACCTGTGGGAGTGAACTGGAAAAACCATTACCAAAGAGCTGTAAACATAATCATCCTCAGAAACCAAACAAAAACATGAATCATTTTTAATCCATCGTCTAACTTATCTGAAAAGCTCGGTCCACAGGCTGCGCTGCGTGCTGCTCTCTGCAGGGTTTCGACTGAGCTGCAGAGGAAATTGAAAAAAAAAAAAGGTGTTCCAAAACAGCAGAACGGTGCAAACAGAGGTGCTAGCTAATGATCCTGCTGATCGACTGCAATGAGGGAAACTCCTCCCTCTCCCCGAGGTGCAGGGTTTTGTGGGAGTTGAAGTCTTTGGGGGCCAGCACCTGTCTGCAGGTAGGGCACACCTGACACTCCAGCTCTGCTGCCACGTTAGCCACAGACGTCGGAGTCTGCCACGCGTTCTTCTTGTTCTTGTTTTTCTTTCCTCCTCCTCCCCCTCCGGTGCCCGACTGTTTCTCCATGGCCCTACAGTCTCCGTGAGCGCTCAGCAGCTCCTGCTGTTTGCCAGTGTCCGGCAGGAGCACGAGCAGCTCAGTGAAGATGCGGTTGAAGTTGTCTCCCAGCAGGTCCTTACAGCTGCGGTGATACTGAGCTGCTGAAATAACACCCTGGGAATGAAGGCAGAACTTTACTTGGGAATCCAGGTAGTAAAGAACCCCTAAGAATAATACATTACACATGTACATTTAACCCATGCGTTGGGAACTCACTTGTCTAAATTGAGCAGAATAGTTTTTGAACTGGTTAAACTTGGACTCGTCGTTGTGCAGGTACTTTCTAATGGACTGGATCAGCTCCAGGTTTCTCTGCTGGAAGTTCTCTGGAACCAAGTATCCAGTACTTGGTACCTTGGGAGGCCTTGTAAAAAAATTACAAAAATTCTGATCATTTATTTGAAACAACTCAAGATCAACAAAGTAAATAAAATTCAATAATATAACTAACATCTGTTCAGACACTTACTGGTTTACAGGTGGAGGAGCAGTTTCCACTACATTACTGTTGATGGGTATCCCAGTGAAGCCTGGAGGGGGTTTAGGTCCTGAGACCCCGAGACCTGGTGGTGGTGGAGGAGAAGGAGTGACGGAGGAGGACGAGGCAGCAGCTGAAGCCTTCAATGGGAAGGAGCTCTTAAAGCCTAAGGAAAAGAGACAGCAATGAAATAGTGAAGACAGTGAGTCATGATTCTATAACTCAACCTAGTGCAGAGGTTCCCAAAGTGGGGGGCACATCCTCAGGAGGGGCAGGATGGAATGAATGAATGAAACATAATGCAGCATACTGACCAATTGGGGGGGGGCAGCAAGTTAAGGATACACACAAACAAGTGAGGACATTGGTCTGATGTACCTGGTGGAGGTTTCTTGGTTATAAGAGCAGGAAATTCTTCTTCTTGTTCCAGAAGCTGGTCTATGTTTGGATGTGAAGCCACTGACGTAGTTTCCTTATTCATGGGTGTTGGTTTCTCAGGATGGCCGTTGGCCAATCCACTGCTCAGTGCTGCCACCACTGAGCTAGTCAGAGGTTTGTTGCTGCTTTTCTCAGGAACGTTCTCCTTCTGTGCCGTTGTTTCCACCGTCTTTGTATTCACAGCTGTCGTCGCAGGTGAAGACACGGGCGCAGACGTAGTAGTAGTAGTGTTCTTCTGCTGCTTTTTCTTCTTGCTGGCTTTGGAGGTAGAGACATCACTGTTGGGGGCCGGGTTTGAAGAGCTGGGGGTGACACTCGATGGTTTGGTGTTGCCTCCTTTTACAGTGAGCAGAGATGAGATGTCCAACATGGTGGGCACCGAACGGAACTCCTGCTGTGTCATCCCTTTGCTCTCATCGTCCGAGGTGGGAGGGGAATGAGGAGGAGCTGCCTTCCCGTTCTCTCCTACTTTCTTTTTCTTACGTGAAGATGAAGATGACAAAGAGGAGGAGGAGGAGGAGAGAAGCTGGGGTCCCGAAGATAAAGATGTAAGGGGAGGAGTAGCTCTGGACGAAGGAGGTGGAAGCTGAACAGTTGGTTTATTATGGGCAGTATTGTTGGACCAAGCAGACGCGGTGCCTGCTGCAGGTTTGGGCCGGCGAACCTTGGACACAAGGGCAGGGAAGTCTTCCTCCTGGAAAGAGGAAGACTTCTTGGGTTGTGCGGAGTATGCAGGGGTCATGGGAGCGGCAACAGAGACAGTTGACAGACTCGGAAAGTCGTCCTCCTTCAAAGCTGCAGGGGTCACTGGCATCAAAGCGGGAGCAGACTTTACACTAGAGGGAGACAAAGCAACAGAAATTAAACCTTTTATAGACAAAATCTAGAATGAGATTTTGAGTTGCTTTAGGAAAGTACATTGGGTAGGTAGGTGTCGGAGCTGCTGCACCCAAAGCTGGAAAATCCTCTTCTTCTCTAAGATTACTGCTCTTCATTGTTTTAACTGTTGTAGACAGAACACATGTCAGTAAAACACAGACACAGAAAACCAGAACCTTATTATATTTTATTAAATTGAACCATTTTTCACCTGGAGGTTTGCTCGTGGCTTTGATGGGTCCACTCTTGTGTCGGGGCTCTTCTTGTTCAGGTCTCTCCTTCCTCTCCTCTCTGAAAACATTCCTTTCCTGCATCATTGCTCTCTCCTCTTGTCTACGTACTGCCATGGATGCTCTCATGGCAGCTTCCATCTGTCTGTCCTCCTCCTCCCTTCAAAGGCAAGCAAACAATCATGTTGGAAAGATTAAAAGAGGAAGGTGTGGACAGAATAAATCACACACTGTTGGTCATTGGTTCTCACCGGGAATATCTCCAGCTCTTCTGTCCCCCACCCCCACGAGGCTGTCTTCTTCCACCTCGGTTGAATCGCACCTCTTCATAATCTTCACCTGACACGAAACCTGAGAATTTGCACCTGTGTTAATTCATGTACATTTGCCTCAAACTAACAGACAACAAACTGAATGACTGAGGTCATAATTAGGCTGAAGTAACAAAAACCACGACATTAATCACTGACCTTCATTTCTCCTCTGCTGCCTGGGGGCGTAGTTGAACTGCAGGTCAATCTGACGGTTCTGTCGAGCCTCTGCTCGGTTCTTGCTGTGTGCTGCAGCCTTGTGGGCCTTGTAGTCGATCTCAGTGCGGAATGCATGGGTGAACTGTTCTGAGGCACAGCGGCCCTCCTCACACAGATAATGACTCTCTCTGAAGTGTTCACTTAGGTACTGATAATCACTGTTTAGAAGCGAGACCAAACAATGAGTTACATCATCTTTTTTTCCCCCAGTATTCCCCATTAGTGACAAAAAGGTGTTTGTGATTCGCACCTATAATATTCCTGAGAACCATCTGCATCACAGAAGTGGCAGAAGTAGTGGTCCCTGCGCAAGTGTTTGAGCAGCTCGTCGTTGTCTAGGTATCGGTCATCGCAGAATTTGCAGAGTGGATGTCCTCTGTGACTGGTGTCGTCCGGATCACCATGTGCTCTGTGACGTGCCAGTTCCTTACGGTTGTACCACTTACGCTCGTAGGAGAAGATCTGGACATCAAGACAACTTGTTGTTAAATAGGTTTGTAATGTGACACTTTAACATTATTATAGACAGTTGTTTTTTTTTTTTTACCTTGAGGTGCTTTGTGCAGAGTTTACAGCAGAAAAGCTCATGCTGTTTCCTCATGTGCTGCTCCAGTTCTTCAAATCTGGAGAACACCTTCGGTTCTGGGCAGTGGATACACTCTGATAGCAGCAGGTGCCTAAAACAAACAAACGCACAGCACGTAATTAAGAGACAATTCAAACTGTGATAAAGCTGAAGGCCTATAATGTTTAACAGATGGGGCTGTTCATCTGCACTGCACCAAATGTTAGCTATATTAGTAGGGTTTAGATAAAAAAAACTACCCCTCAGCTTATCGTCACATTCCACTGGTTCAAACACAGACAAAAATCACCTGTACTTAGCGTAGATCATCTCGTTTCCAAAGTAGATGCCATGCTGCTTCTCACATGGAAAGTGCAGGAAGGACAGAGAGGCAAAGGCGTCCACTTTTTTCAAAAAGATCACCTGAAAAAACACAACAAGAAAGAGGGTGTGACCAATACTGTTGGGGGGTGAAATAGTTTCCCTCTCCACAATATATATATATATATAAATATATCTTATGTCTGAGCTAATAATGATTCCAGTACTGTCTCTGGGTTTGTACAATAAAAATTCCAGTCAGACTTGGAATCATCTCTTCAGTAAATGTCTCCATCCTAACTCAGGTGTCTTTGGACCATCTTTTTGACATTTCCTCATACATCACACCATTTGGGTGTGGCCTTATCTAAGTTATTTGTCCATATGGTTTATGTCCACGTAGCTGGCTGAAATGAAACTGACAGCAACTGTTTCATTTTCTCCAGAACTGTGTCAGCGTGAAAGTAAAACATAACACAATCTGTGAACAAGCAACACTGAAGTCACACTGGTTCACAAAGTTATTACAATTGTAAAACAGTACATTTCCCATTTCATGTATCCGAAGGGAAATGTAAAAAAAGAAGAGAGAAAACATTATTAAACAAAAAGGGAGGTTAAATTATCAGAACAACAACAACTTTTTTTACTGAGGCAAAATGTGACAAAAGTCTATCTGTATTTATAAAGGGGCTAACTAGCTACTGCTAACATGCCGGATTTATGGATCTAGGTTAGCTTTAGCTACGTCACCTAAGCTACTGACAGCGAGCCGTCTGGGTGTCTAACTGACAGTGTTAGTAGCTATTTATTCAAAATAACATTTTAAGAACAATAACAACATTTTAAGACATCACTTGAGACCTGGTTTCTAATATTTGAAGGGTTTCTAGTTTATTATTGAACTAAGAGGTCGACAAGGCCTAGTTAGCAAAACAAAGCGCCATCCCCGTGTTGTAGTATCGCCTACCTTATCGAGCTCCACCCGGCAGACGGCGCAGTACTTCTGTTCACACAGCACCCTCATCTTCGTGGAGCAGCGGTAACAAACCGGGTGGTCGCACTTTCCCACGGCGAAGATTTCCACTTCTTGACAGCACAGGACACAGTGCTTTTCGGCGTATTTCGCTTGTGTGGGTTCCATGTCGCTGAAAGAAGGCACAATTCCACCTCAAACTATTGTTATTGCGGAGAGTCTCTCTGTCGTCCACAGTTACGTAATAACAAAAGTCCAGCGGTGCCGCGTCACGTAAAGATATCCTTCGATCTGTAAGTTATCGGGATGGACAGAGTGGCGCTTCACAGTGGAGCCGCGTGGATCTGTCACATTCGTCCTCCACGTGAGTGCCTCCCTACGCTGACGCTTTACGTAAAAGGACTGTGGACGTAACTACCATCGTCGGTAACGGAATATTTCAGCACATATGACTCAAAATCATGTATTTTCAACAACGTGTTACTTACACGTGTATAATACTGTTGCTTAATAGTATCGCATTTAATCTAAAATTTAAAATCCACTTTGGCGACCCCTAGGGGCAACAGCCGAAAACAGAAAATATTATTTGGTCATATAAAGTTCTTTAAATCATTCACTGTGTAACAATCAGTGCTGGACAATACAAGACAAAACAGCAAACAAGGCAAAAACATTAAAATCTAAATTAAAAGAAGCAAAGAATGTCACAATAATACCAATTTTAATGGTTGAATTTTGATGTTTGTTAACATACAAAGTGTGTTTCCAGTAGAAAAATATGTGTGCAAATCATGTACATTATGAAGAGCTACTTAGTTATTTCTCTAGTGTTTTAATTGCCATGCAGAGTCCAACGTTGTAAATCAACTTGCTAGTGTCCCTTGGAGTGTTTCCTGAGTCCCATCACAGTGAAGGTACAGCTGACAATCTTCTCATACAGAAGAAACATGAGGGCGGCAGTCAGCACTGTCTGGAGCAGCTTGGCCTCCAGGCCTTTAAACAGACCCAACATGCCGTACTTTCTGCGAAAGAAAAATCAGGCTTAGAATACATGGTTGCTGCAGTGAGTAACGCAAAGTGAAGTTGCACCAATGTGAGTTTAGATTGGATTAAACAGTCATTTATATTTTTAATTCTTACTAGGTAATTCCATATTGATACAGTGGAAACCTACATGAAAACAACATGATTAAAGAAAAGCTAGATTGTGTGAGCAAACTGTGTGTGTGTGTCTTTACCTTATTCTATGGAGCAGTAGATTTTTTATTGTCCTGAGACTCGACATGATTTTTGGCTCATCCCTTGGCAGGTTGTGTTGACCAAACTGTGGTTTAAAAGACATTATATAATATTATATGATATATACTATTACATTATATTTACAAAAAAAAAAACTTACCCTAAGAATGGACTGTATGGTCTGCAGTGGATATGTTACAGAGGTGGCCACAGCTTTGGCCACAGCACCGATAATAAAGACTTCAGCAGATGACAGCTAAAAACAAACAAAAAAAAAACATTTGATTTTTGGTTGTCAGAAATGTGCAGCTATATTCTGAGACCTTTGAGCTTTAGACTTCCCAGTTTTCTTTTAAGTAGAATGTGAATAGGCCCCCTCACCATGTTAAAGATGAAAAGAAACTCATGTGAATGCAAATACCAAGCTCTGCATTTCAGGTGTCTAGTCATCCAGTTAACAGGATGAATTGGGGTTTTTTTTTTCAAAAAAAAAAAAGTTTTGTGTTTCACAGATGTTCAAATGATATTAGTTTATAAAACATTGATAATAATAATAAATTATTTTCAAAACCTTCCCTGCCTTCTTGTTATCATCACCCACCTCCCTGGGAGGCCCTCTCCTCAGCTGCCTCTTCAGACCCTCGTAGATCATGAACTGGATGGCAGGGTTCAGCACCAGCAGTAATGATGGAAAGGTTCCATTCCACAAAGCTCCCACACCCTCGTCACGGATTATCTGAACAAATGCATCTGTAAGAAGAGGCAGAAGGAAGAAAATTACTGTGGTAAAATAATGTAATAGCAAAAAAAAAACCTTAAAAATACTGACAAAACATAACATAGAATCATAGGTGCTATACCACTAACTGTATTTTACCCAGGATGCCAGAGTAGTTGGTTGTCCTGATATCGGAATTGCGAAACTTGGAACCCTGGAGCTTCAGCCTGGTGTTGACCACCCACAGTGGTGTGGTAACGAGTACGTTTACAACACCTACAAAGACAAGACCAATACTAATACGTGGTTATGTATTTTTTTTTTTATGACATAAAATTCCCAGCTCACCTGCAGTGATGCCTATGAGTAAATCAGTGGACGGTACCGACTGTTTTCCTCTCAGCCAACGGGCCTTTAAACTGTGGAAGCAGTAGAAGTAGACGAAGTTGGAGCAACACAGGCTACAGATAACGGGGAACCAGCCTCTGTACGGGGCTCGACTGTGGAAGACAGAAGGTAGAAAACACAATGTCACAAGAGCAGGGTAGATATGCAAACTGCTGTGCTTTTTCAGTGTTTCAGGTTTAAATGTTGGAGACGGTTGTGAAGCGTTAAAAATAACTCCACATTTAGTTTCCACTCACAGTCCTTCCTCTTTGATGATTTCTGCCAGAATGGCTGGAGTTGATTTGGCTTTCCTATTTTCATCCACTGTATGGCAACAAAAGACCAGAGTCATAATAATAATAATAATAATAATAATAATAATAATAATAATTAATCAATATACTAATAACCCACATCCCTGCCAATGCTAGTGTTTAATTCAGCTGCTTCTTACCCTGAAGTCTTAGTCTGGCTGTATCAAGAGGGAAGAACACTGTCATCGCAGTAACACTTCCCTGGAAAAGGACATTTAGAGGAATAATTACAGGCACTTCACTCTACGAGGGCCAATATTAGTCAAAATGTCATGGAGGAAAAATAAGAATAGGATTTTGGAAAGTGCGTAAAGTACAAACAAAAAACACTTTTAAGCTAAAGCTAAGGTTATATTCGTATGACCATATTGTAAATATCATTTCGGAAATGGTGCTTTTGCCAGAAGAGGTTCAGGTTTAAATAGCTCAAATACGAAAACTACGCTTCTGTGCCTGGCAGAACGAAAAATGACATATTTCTAATACATGCAATGGAGATTGTGGTTAGCTTACCGCTGCACCAGACACGGCGTGAACCAAACTCTCGTACGAAAAAACCTCGAAGCTCATTTTTACTACAATAGTTAAAAAATACGACCAGAGTTTCACTCTCGTTTGTACAACACCTTTAGTTCTTGTGGCTAAAGTGAGAAAGCACGGCTGCGACCACATAGGCTAACAACTAAGGGGATTGTGGGTAATGTCGTTCTCTTCACAAAACAGTCTCATTGAGTATAACTCCTCAAATTTCGATTTATGACGCACATAATAAGCAAAAACCCTGGTAAAACAATTAAATCTAAAATTTAAAAAGACAATGTAACCATCTCCCACCAGTAGTACACAGTGTTGCAAACAGGTTTTCAACCTGGATTTATTTTTCCAAACATTCATGCAAAAGCGACTAAATACACGATTCATTCAACGTTCGACATTAAAATTGATCAAATGTCAACATGTCATGTGACATTTCCTGTCACCTGTCAAACATGACTCTCACTCTTATCCGTCGACATACAGAGAGAAAAGGCACCTGTTCATCTGTCAAACTGCACACCACAAAACGCTAAGTAAAACATGTGCAAGTTAACATTAGCTTATTTTACTTGGTTTAAAGACAGATTCTGGCACAGAAACATAACTGTTAAGACTTTTAACCAGGATTTAACAACTTTATGGCTTTAACTGCTGTTACTGCTGTAGAAACACAGTTTTTTTTTAAAGATGAGCCTGGAATCTTTAGCCCTGTGTTCAGAGTTGTTTGACAGAAGTGGTCCACTTATACCTGTGTTTTTGAAAAGTGACATTCACTGAAATAAAATGCAAATACTCAAAGCACAACATTTAAAACACTTTCATAAATTAAAATAAATAATGAAATAAAACCGCTTGTCATTCTGCAGCCCAATCACTCAGCCACTGATGACACAGCCTCCTGTGCTCCTCACTCTCCTCCTCAGTCCTCTGTTTATTCTTTCGCTCCATCTCCTCCTCTTTCTCCCTCCGGGCCCTCACTTCTGCCTCCTCTTTCATCTTCCTGTCTTCTTCCAACCTGCGCTCCAGCAGGGCCTTCACAGTGGCCGTCACTGTCCTCACCGAGCGCTGTGGAATCCATTTTGGATCCACTGTGGGGATAAAAGGGTCTCCAGCAGAGACCAGCAGGGGCTGAGGTTCTAAGGGAATGTGGAGGAGGTGAGCGTGCAGCATCATTCTGTAGGGGGCGTCGTCTGCTCCTGAGCTGTATGTGAAGTCACCAACGATGGCGTGACCTATGGCACCGCAATGGACTCTTAGCTGATGAGTTCTGCCTGGGAGAGAACAGACAGACGCAGAGGTGAGGATGATCTGTAGTCGTGTTTGAGTGATTATAAAAGCGTACAATTTAGTGATATTCCAGTTGTCAAGTAGCCACACACTTAAACCATATTAAACCATTAAATTCCAGTTGTCAAGTAGCCACACACTTAAAACATATGAAATTAAATGAGGTAATTATTAAGGTAAGACATACATTGAAATAATTTAATAAAAAAATATGGCAACAAATAAAAAGGACAGGTCTATTTTACACAATTGTGATATAACAAAAAAAAAAGAAAATGTCTTGCAAACAAAGAAACATTTTTAATTTGGTTTTGCAGCTGACAGTTATTTGTTCAACAGCATTTTAATAAGAAACTGATTTTTACATTATACAGTTTGCAGCTGACAGTTATTTGTTCAACAAATACAGCATTTTAATAAGAAACTAATTTTTACATTATACAAATTATTTAAGGAAGAATGAAAATAATCAATTTGATCAAATTACTCATTTAGTATTTTTTTCCCCCATCAGTCGAGTAAGTGCAGACTTGGCTTTTTCGTGTTGTGTTTAATGGATTTGTTTGGTTAAATATGAAACCACTTTAATCTAAAGTACTTCACTTAATATTAACAATCGTGTCATTACCAGTAAGTGGCTGCAGCAGCACCTTGGTGACAGGATCTCCATCATACAGCCCGTACTCCAACACTGTCAGCTCAGTTTGGCAAGGCTTAGGGTTTTCACAGCCTGGGGAGGAATTTAATCAGAAACAACAAGAAACATAACATACGTATATTATATCTTAACTAAAAATGGTTCAGCTTCTCCTGTTGGCAGCTCTTACTTCAATGCATTCAGTCAGGAAATGTTCACAAAAACACTGCTGCACATCATATTAGTGCCAATGGATCTTAACAGTAACAGCATTAATAAACTGAGGTCTTGGGTCTCTTTGTAGCACTGCATTATTTATTAAGACCTCTTTATGTTTAGAAAATAGAGTGGTGAGGTAAATCAACTTTTTATTACAGTTGAAGCATTAAGTTTGAGATGCATAACTTTTCAAGTTACCGTGACATTCATTTGCATTAAGAAAAAAAACCCCTGACGTGTCTTAGACATAAAATAGTTCAATGATTTATTTACCTTCTGTTCCCTCGATGCACATCATATGTGTTTTTCCCTCCGAGGAGTTCTTGCCAATAGAGAAGTCCAGAGTTTGTTTCTGTTTTTCAACCGAGCCACGAATCTAAAGAGAATTTGTTTAGGTAATCAAATACTGATTTACATGTATGTATAGTTGCTCAGGTTTGAGTAAATATATATTCATTTTGGCGCTCGGCCAACAACCAGGTACATGGGTTTTCGTTAAGGTTTGGATCTGTTCCATACCAGGGCGAGGTAGGCTTTGGTGACAGTTCGATCCTTGAAGCAGCGAAAGGCTCGACCTGCGGCTGCCTTATTCAATGCTACACACAGAGCTCCGCTGGTGGAGAAGTCCAGCTGATGACAGAACCTTACAGAGGGAGGGAAGACGTTCTTCAAGACCTAATTCTTCAACAACATGTTGTTTATGAGCTGCTATACTGTAGGACTTCTTCTCACCTGAATCCATAGTAGGTGCTAGGATCTGCCAGCTGAGGGAAGCGATGCCGGAGTTGGGCCTGCACCGTGTGTTTTTCGTAAAACATTTTGCTGTCAATGCGGATGTCCCAGTGTTTGTCCACCACAATGAAATCATCGCTGTGGTACAGCACCTGCAGCATCTCTAGGTGAGCAGGCTCTGTGGTCATCCTGCCCTGGAATGGACTAGACAGCTCATGCAGTCCTGTGGAGACATGTTGAGGACCATGATTTCATACAGCTGGAGGTGGAGAAAGGGCTAAATCCTGGTCAAATTTGAACTTCAGCTATGTTAAAGTATAATTTAAAATCATGACCAGTAATTTTTTGGGAAAACATTCCCTGTGTGCTGTAGAATAACTATAGAAATATCAATTACAACCTCTGTACACAAGGGATGGAGAATGCCTTGTTGGTTCCATGGTAAACGACTAAAATAAAATAAAAAATTTAAATTACATATAGATAGATAGATAGATAGATAGATAGATAGATAGATAGATAGATAGATAGATAGATAGATCACCGTTGGGCTGTTGCTTTACGACAGGCTGGAACTACTTGAAAATACCTAAACGTGTACATGAAACCTTTTCCTCGGTGTTGCCGAATCATAAAAAATGTCGATAAATGTTGCTATGATGTAAATCAGAGATACTGAGTGGAAAAATGATTTTAAACACACAATGATATTTACATTTTTTAAGACAATCATGGCGATAACAACAACTAAAAGTCATGGCTGCCTCCTAAAGCACATACGCATGTTGTCCAGTTCCGGTTTTGCTCTGTTCTCACTAAAACATCCGATAATTAACATTACGACGATAAAAATGTTTTATACATAATAATGTACATGAAGTAAATAAAGTCATGGTCATAGGCAAACTCACAGAAACACAGCAACAACTGCTTCAACATCCACGTCTCCACTGCGCAGTCGCGGCCCATTCTTCCTTTGTTTTTCTTATACCAAGCTGTATTTGATCAGTAGCGTCGCTTAGTGGTGTGGAATAAGCATGACAACGTCGTTGGAT
>NC_024323.1:11374488-11377806 GCF_000523025.1 Cynoglossus semilaevis
CAGTAGAACATGTGGTACTTTACATATGTAAAACACACAAGGGGAATTATATTTATTAAAAATGTTCACTCTGCCCTTGGGTTGTGAATAAGTAATGTTCCAGCTCATTCCCACTGTGACGTGTATAAATCCCTTACCCTCGGTGGGATCACTGGCTTTAAATACATCAGCCGTGTCCTGATTGTGCCTGAAATCTGAGGTAATAAAATACAGAAACAGGAGCAAAGTCCCGGTACAGGCAGGTATAAATAAGTCTAAGAAGATTAAGTTATTATATAACTCAGTAATGAAAGTAACGTAGAACAGCTGAACGTCTAACTTTGAAGTACTTATCTGGATGTGATCACAACATCAGAGGATTTCTCTCACTCACTCTGACACATGCACATGGAGGAAACATTTCTATTTTATTTGTTAGAACTTAGAGGAAAACCACAACAGGGAGAGACGACTCTATAATTGCACGTTTGTCCCTTTCTTCTCTGGATCTCTGGGACCTGTTTTGTTCAGCGTTTTCACAGCGGAGTCCAACAAGAGAAGGGACAAATGGATGAATACAAAGGCCGTGGTTGTTTTGCTGTAAGCATCACACTCACTATCCAAACCGACAAAGACGAGAATATGTCCAAGTAAAAAGTGTGGATTTTTTAAAAGGATTTTCTTCTTGACTTATCATCAACATCAGTGCTGTTGATTCTCTCTGTACTGCTGTGAACCATGCAGAACAAGTCTTTCCTGCAGGCTCGTTGTGAAGAGCCCATAATGACATCAGACTGGGGCGTCATTCTGCTGCTGGCTCTGCTGCTGCTGGCGCTGCTCTACACCTTCCTCTACCTTCCTGCCACAGCCCAGAGAGCCCTGCTGGAGCAGGCACTGAGCAGCAGTAACACCTCCACCACCCCCAGCACCAGCACCACCGCCCGGGAGGACTGACCATCAAGATCAGGACAGGCTGACATGACAGTCAGTCACTGAAGAGATGACGATGTCTAATAATTCTTCAGTGTCCTGCATCGTGGAGCCAATAAATCGTCTATTAAAATTAAATTCTTCAATCGTTTCTTCAGCTGTCAATATCCAACGATCCAGGAAAATGTAATCAGTAGTAGCTGCTACAGACTACTCGGAAAAAATAAGAATATATGGTCAAATATAGGGATGTCCGATATTCACTTTTTCCCATTATCCGATATTATCCAAAAACTTGTATCAACCAATGTGATATATGCAACCGTTTGCAGCAAACCAAAACGGTTTGAATTCACTTATCACTTCAAACCGGAACGTAACCCAGGCACCGCGTTGTCAGTTTTCATTATCAGAGTAAAACCCGATAACGATTCTTACCGATATTGTATAATTATGCCAATATCGGCCTATAAAATCGGTTGGCCAACAATATTGGCGGTGTTGCCGAATCATAAAAAATGTCGGTAAATGTTGCTATGATGAAAATAACACACAATGATATTTACATTTTTTAAGACAATCATGGCGATAACAACAACTAAAAGTCATGGCTGCCTCCTAAAGCACATACGCATGTTGTCCAGTTCCGGTTTTGCTCTGTTCTCACTAAAACATCCGATAATTAACATTACGACGATAAAAATGTTTTATACATAATAATGTACATGAAGTAAATAAAGTCATGGTCATAGACAAACTCACAGAAACACAGCAACAACTGCTTCAACATCCACGTCTCCACTGCGCAGTCGCGGCCCATTCTTCCTTTGTTTTTCTTATACCAAGCTGTATTTGATCAGTAGCGTCGCTTAGTGGTGTGGAATAAGCATGACAACGTCGTTGGATCACAAATACTGTGCTTGGTTTCACGAGCGATCTAAAATAATTACGTCGTTTATTCTTATTTGTATATCAAAAATAATTAATACATATTAGCAATAATATTAACATAGCAGTAGAACATGTGGTACTTTACATATGTAAAATACACAAGGGGAATTATATTTATTAAAAATGTTCACTCTGCCCTTGGGTTGTGAATAAGTAATGTTCCAGCTCATTCCCACTGTGACGTGTATAAATCCCTTACCCTCGGTGGGATCACTGGCTTTAAATACATCAGCCGTGTCCTGATTGTGCCTGAAATCTGAGGTAATAAAATACAGAAACAGGAGCAAAGTCCCGGTACAGGCAGGTATAAATAAGTCTAAGAAGATTAAGTTATTATATAACTCAGTAATGAAAGTAACGTAGAACAGCTGAACGTCTAACTTTGAAGTACTTACCTGGATGTGATCACAACATCAGAGGATTTCTCTCACTCACTCTGACACATGCACATGGAGGAAACATTTCTATTTTATTTGTTAGAACTTAGAGGAAAACCACAACAGGGAGAAACGACTCTATAATTGCACGTTTTTCCTTTTTTTCCTCTGGATCTCTGGGACCTGTTTTGTTCAGCGTTTTCACAGCGGAGTCGGACCTGTTTTGTTCAGCGTTTTCACAGTGAAATGCAACAAGAGAAGGGACAAATGGATGAATACAAAGGCCGTGGTTGTTTTGCTGTAAGCATCACACTCACTATCCAAACCGACAAAGACGAGAATATGTCCAAGTAAAAAGTGTGGATTTTTTCAAAGGATTTTCTTCTTGACTTATCATCAACATCAGTGCTGTTGATTCTCTCTGTACTGCTGTGAACCATGCAGAACAAGTCTTTCCTGCAGGCTCGTTGTGAAGAGCCCATAATGACATCAGACTGGGGCGTCATTCTGCTGCTGGCTCTGCTGCTGCTGGCGCTGCTCTACACCTTCCTCTACCTTCCTGCCACAGCCCAGAGAGCCCTGCTGGAGCAGGCACTGAGCAGCAGTAACACCTCCACCACCCCCAGCACCAGCACCACCGCCCGGGAGGACTGACCATCAAGATCAGGACAGGCTGACATGACAGTCAGTCACTGAAGAGATGACGATGTCTAATAATTCTTCCTGTCCTGTCCTGCATCGTGGAGCCGATAATTCGTCTATTAAAATTAAATTCTTCAATCGTTTCTTCAGCTGTCAATATCCAACGATCCAGGAAAATGTAATCAGTAGTAGCTGCTACAGACTACTAGGAAAAAATAAGAATATATGGTCAAATATAGGGATGTCCGATATTCACTTTTTGTCAATATCCGATATTATCCAAAAACTTGTATCAACCAATGTGATATATGCAACTGTTTGCAGCAAACCAAAACGGTTTGAATTCACTTATCACTTCAAACCGGAACGTAACCCAGGCACCGCGTTGTCAGTTTTCATTATCAGAGTAAAACCCGATAACGATTCTTACTGATATTGT
>NC_024323.1:11377836-11392592 GCF_000523025.1 Cynoglossus semilaevis
ACAGTAAAGTATATTTGGGAAATTTTGCAAATTCATTGTATTAAAAAAATAAATAAATTCAAGAGCGGGAGACACATTAATGGTGGTTTGCACTGCCTTTATTAAAGATACAGGATGCTAAATTAGACACCAATCTTTGAAGATGTGGCACGTGATTGGTACAGACTGGGGGACGTGAAACACAGCTGATTACTGCTGCTGCTGCTGCCTGTGTCGTTAAAGCCATCCCTGTAAATACTGTATCTGCAGGATCTCACCACAACTGAGGTCTTTAATTTGCATCACTATCTTATCTTCTCTTTTTAAAACCACATTAAATTTTACAATAAAGTTGTTACTGCTGAAAGCAAGAGAGAAAGAGAGAGAGAGAGAAAGAGAGTCTTTTTAAACCATGCAACACCCAACAAGCCGACATTTACAGTTAGATTGAGATCACAACAATTTCCATTGGTAACAATATTCAAAGACTTAACACAACGATACACTGTACTGTTTGTTTGTTTTTTGAATCCTTTCCGAGGGAATTCTTTGTATCCCCCGACGGACTTGCTTCACGGTCTGTCAGTCTTGGGCAGCTATCGTAAATGTTTCGTCTAAATGTTCAAAGCATTAGTTCTATTCACAGTCATGTCCTTGTGTGCGGGAGGGGTCGTTTGGTTTCTTTTCACTATGTGCACAGTATCAAACCCTAAAGGACATACAGTACATGCGTCTCTTTCTACAATATACACAGTTCAGTTACAGTGTGTTCTTTGTCTGCTCTGTAGAAAAGCTCCTCAAAGACTTGGGAACAGAGAGCCGTGAAAACACAATGACGCTCAATGTGGACAAAAAGGTGAACCTGGATTATTTCACTCTTCTCATGTCAGTCTGCAGTACGAGCTCATATGAATGGTAGGATTTCATTCTTCAGAAAGGAGAAAAAAAAACGGCAGTTCATGTATTTGGATGGAAAATATGAGTGTGATTTGTTTATACTACAAAAAAATATTTTTAAGAAATAATATCTTCATCTCTTCACTAATCAGGAGATCATTCTGTTTTATACACCACACCATGGAATTAAATATAGAAAATGTGAATTATGAAAATTTTAACTTCTCTTTATTTTCATGTGTCTTGTTAAGACCTTTTTGGAGGTTTTTCTTTTTTAATCTCCTGTTTTTTTCCCCTATACTTTCATTGCTGTTCATTCAAACAATATGTGCATAAACATTTTTTAAAAATGGATGTAGCTTTCTTTAGAACAGATTATTTAGGTTTTTTTTTTCACAAGGAATTCATGGAGCCTGAACAGTCAAAAAAAGAACAAAAGCAGGAAAGTCAGACCAGAACTGGGGGCCAAGGATTGAACCTCACAGAGAACACTTTTATTCTGAAAACCAGGTCAGCTACTTCCTGTCTAAGACATTTGTAACCAGGTGTGTGGAGGGTCTAGGTCATCCAGGTTGTTCCAATCCCTGGATGCGTCAAAGTTTGCGACTTGACCTGCCCGACCTTGAGTTTCACCTCTCATTTAAAGGGGTTTCCGACCAGAGAAGCCCCTTAAATGAACAACTTCAGATTGCTTACTTTTAAATTACATACAAAAGGCCTGTACTTATTTCCATATAAAGTCAATGGCTGAATAGAAATTAACAACTCCCTTATACCAACAATTACACAAACACAACAACTGACCGTGGGGGTAAAGGAGTCTTCCAAGGATGTCGTTAAGTGTCTGTAGCCCACTCCCCTTCTCAGCTGACTATTTAACCACCTCCCTTTAATCCACTGCTATTGTATGAAATAAATGCATTAAAAAAAAAAAGAGTCAGTAAATGGATTATAGAGGACATGAAGCAGGGAAGGATTCTCTTCTTTAAAAGTCTCAGGATGGCACAGATTTTTAGGAGACACAGAGGAGAGGAAGAAGGAACAGGAGGATGAACAAGGAGGAAAACAGGACCGCCGGTCTATGTGATGGCTACTCTTACAGGATACGAGAGGGCAAACGAGGGGAGGGAAGACAGGGAGGTGAGAACACGGGAGAGAGGAGAGGAGGCATCACCCATTTCTCTTCTTTACCTCCTTAGTCATCCCAATCCTTTTGGACTTTCAGGTTCCAATCCCAGGACAAGTAGACGTTCTTGTCGTCATCGACCAAGCAGGACTTGATCTCATACAGACCACGTGACATCATGCCTTTAGGCGCCTCATCACTTGGGCTCACAAACTCGTGCTCTTCTGCTCTCGGGCCGTAACTTCCCACCATGTGAGACACCTTATCCACTGCAGGAAGATATAAATATGACATTCAACAGTTGATGTGGATCAACATTATATCTCATAGTTTGATCAAACAGAAAAAAACCTCAAAGATAATCATTAAAGAGAGTTCAGAAGTTCTTTGCTTTAAGTCTCTTTGACTGAGGAGTCCAAATTTGATCACAGTAATTGAACTCACGTCGTAATCCTTTCCTGTGGACCACGTGATGATACTTCAGCCCAGCAACTATTTCTCTGTTCACCTGCAGACACAATAATATTATTTTAATAAAATATTTTTAAAAATATTCAAAAAACGAATTTATGTTCTTTTTATATTTCCTTTTACATTTAAAGGTATGAGGAAGCGATTACTGGGAAGGCAGTGAGGCTGCTTGTCCAGCAGGGGTCCTCAGAGGTGGAGGGCAGTCGTTACATGAGGTCATCCCAGGAAAAAAAACAACCCTTGTCAAGCCGACATGTTTCACCTCGTTATTTTTAGGTAACTTCCCAGAAATGTCAGCGACATTTATTAATATTTTTAAAAATTCATTTCAGCACTACTAATATTCAAACACAACCCTAACACCGGCTCCAGTCCAGGTTACTTTAATTTTGATGTTATTGCAGATTAAATATGTTGATATGACTTATATGACAGGTTACTTTAATTTTGATGTTATTGCATTTTAAATATGTTAATGTGATTTGAAAAATAATCACAGGACCCTTACAGAGGGACAGAAGTTTTCATATGCACCACAGAATGGCTACAAAGTAATGAAGTGAAATAAATATTGTGATTTTTTTTATTCTTATTTATATATTCCTCTCCGTGCTGTCATCTGTTAACACCAATTACTGCTAGACATGAAAGCCAAACGAAGGCGATGGATTTCTAACAACAGTCCCGTTAGTTCATCCTGTCAAAGTAACTTCCTGCTATCAAAAAAGAAACTCAAACCACTACTGCATTGATTCTTAGTGGAGCTCTAAAAAAGCAACAGCGCCGCAAAAGGCTCATTAACCACGATGATGGTCTTTGTTGGATGTTGTGATGTGACTTTAAAGTCGGCTGACTCAGCATGTCCTGCCTCTTAACGTACAATAAAACCCAATGGTCGCAGTAATCGTCCGGTGATGTTTCTATACGTCCTGAATATAAGTCGTTGACTCCGTCCGTCTGTCCACCAGGCTGACCTACCTTGAAGTGGATCTTTAGTCTGTACTCCGCTCCCTCCTGCAGGGTGAAGCTCTTCGACTTCAGAGTGCTCAGGTCTCCTGCAGACACACACACACACACACACAGAGGAAAAGAAGACAACGTCAGGACATCACTCACGGTCAACATGACACACACACACACACGACATCAGCGTTCATGGTTTAGTCAGCAGGCCAGGGCCTTTGTAGGTGATGATGATGTCAGTGAAAATGAGTCATTATGGAATCACACCGCTGCTGACTGAGTTACACGGAGGAACGTCGCCTTCAGCAGCTGGTGTCATCCTTCAATTAGATGTTTATATGGAGCAGATTGCTATACAAGTACCAATCAAAAACAAAGTGCTCGCGCAGAAATTGCTCCCATTCATCTTCAGACACCGCGCTCCTTCATTTTTAACCTGACATTTAAGGCAGTAAAACTCAGGAACTTTCGCTCGACAGTTTACTTCCCGCCTCTCAGACTCAATTGCAGGTGGGAGGAAATGTAATTATGAAAGAAAAACGCAAACAAAATAATGTGTAATTGACAGAAAGCAGACACACTATGAGGGGAAAAAAAAATAAAATAAAAAAAATTGTATTTTAGTTTATGGTACCATTTACACAGCAGTGAAAGTAGAATTTGACTGTACACATATCCTGCTTTAAATATAACATTAATATTTATCAGATACTTCCTACCTTGTTAGCACAAAATACTGTAAAAAATACAAACAAAAAATTAGGATCAACCTTATTAAAGTTACAGAAAACAAAATAAATGAATTTCTTAAATATTATAATAATTCAACAGCTCCTGGGAACAAACACCGTCCTGACAGGAACGTACAGTACGTCTGTCTTAAATTTCTATATTAATTGCTGAATCACATATACTTTTACATATATATATATAGTATATACTGTATACATGCAGAGTCTCCATGATGCAAATCATTACCGTCACTGACAGATGTTGATAGCAGTCTAGGCATTTTTATATCCCACCATTTAAAAAGTCAAAAGTGAGTTGCTGCCTCTTTAGTTTTGGGGGCCATGATATCAACATTTACAGTACCGTATTTAACAGATGTTTTGGCAGAGCTGCCAGTTTTGATGTCTAAAAACAACAGCTCTAGTTTCTCACGAGAATCTCTCAAAAATATCACTAGTAAAAGAGCAGTTTAACGGCTGCTACACACCTAAAGACATTAATTAAACCTCCGTCTGTGTGATTCACTACTGTACACTAGGTGGTGTTTTTCGATTGTTTTGTTGGAGCAAAAGTAATCCACATAAAAGCTGTGGGCCACATAAAACACAGTCGAGGTCCACGACGGGCTCCGGGGAGAAATGTTTTGGAAACACCGGCATTTAATGAAGAAGTTCCTATTGTATTTCTAATGCAGTAAAACACCGAAGCAGAAAAACGACATCCTCATTTCCCATGGTCCTTTGCTCCATCACATGAAGGTCTGCTCCTTTCAGTACAACTCTATAAGTACATACTGTAGCAGGGATTTAGTGTCAGTGGTCAAACCAAAATGGCTTCTTTGCTCTATAAAAGTGTTGCTGTCGTCCTGCGAGGTTGCACGGGTTCATTACGAGGAAGTAAAGCAGATGGCATCAGACATTCATTCACCACCTAATCGCTTTATATTTCACTTTAAACCTGGCCATCAGTCCTGAGTGCCTCCTAATGGACAGAGAAACACAACAGTGAGGAGATGAAGGGGAGATAGAGGGAGGGAGGGAGGACGGAAGGGAGGAAGGAGAGACAGAAGTGATGCGAGGAGGAAGACGGAAAAGAGAGAAGGAGACACACAACATCGTCGTTATCTACGTTAAATACTGCGTACTGTGGTTTGTATGTGTTGTCACTGTATATGTGCAGGTACAGAGCTGTTTAAAAACACTGTGTAAAATGGGTTTATCTTTATATATTTCCTGTTGATTAAAGTCGTCCATTAACTGCTGTGGTGGATATGAATGTACGTGAACGGGCCGTTAAGGATCAGTCTCTGGAGCAAACTTAAATAAACGTCCTCAAAAATGGGTCAGTAATACTGCACACACACACACACACACACACACACTCACAGAACTTTATTGCTAACTTAAATCATTACGAGATGAAGCAAACTCCTCAACTCATAAATGCAGCTGTAAATGCAATTCACATCTTCAACCCTAGTTTAACCAGAGGATGAGGATTATGGGTCTCCAGAAAAACCAACAATAATGGAAGAATTCTTCACAGGGAGGAAACAAAACAGGCAGGAAGCAAACTCGCACAAATACACACACACACACACACATCTTTACATATATATATGCAATCCTCAAGTCTAATCTTAATCCTTAATATAACTCTAATCTGAGTTTTTTTCAAATCCTCCAAAATCTCCAAAATAAACCTTGAACCTCCCTGTAAATGGGGAACACAGGTATAAGATACATCTAGACACCTAAACCCTGTAGAACCAGAACTTAGCACTACTAGTTTAGGTCTAATCCCAACCTTAACCTAGAGGTACTACTAACCTTACATGTATACACAGAATGATAACCTAAGCAGGCTACTGTGTCAGGTGTTGTAGGACCAGGCAGCAGTGACATATAGAACATGAAATGATAACCTAAGCAGGCTACTGTGTCAGGACCAAGCAGCAGTGACATATAGAACATGAAATGTTTGGTTTTGTGCTGAAGTCACTGAGGCCATGAGTGAGAATCAAATCCAGGAAACCAGATCCAGCCGGGATGAAAACTGAAATGAAACCCAGCAGACACTTGAAAGCACATCACTGCCGGACACCTGTTGTAAAAGTCCGATTGTGGGGGGATTGTCTTCGCAGCACGTTTCCTAATAAAAATCCCACAATCCTCTTGAAATGTGGTGTGTAATGAACCTTCTCACCCAAACTAGGTCACAATCCCTGCACTCTGACCAATGAATGTCTATCTGTGCAGTGGTCTCATTGCCGTATCAACCGGGGGACACAAATCCATTGCAATTTATTTTTCCACTGCGGGCTCAGACTGATGGAAATCGCTTTTCATGTTTCAGTGCATAAACACTCAGGTTATTGATCTCGACTCCAGCAACAGAGGGAGCAGAAACGACTGTACTAAATTCTTGTATTATTATTATAAAACAAATGTATCATTATCTACCGGCCACCTGTCTTTAAACGCACACAGTTAAAAGGCTTCAGATTCACTGCCCTCTGCCTGGAAACTTAAAGATAATGTTCAAAGACAACATACAGAAGTCAAGACATAGAAAGAAGATCAGCAAGATTAGCTTAGCTCAAAGACAACATACAGAAGTCAAGACAGCTTAGTCAAACCACAATAGAGGCTCACAACTTTTTAGCGAGATACTTCTGAGGCACAAATGTAGTTGTAACGTTGTTAAACTGTTGGTTTGGGTTTAAAAATTGGGCTTAACGTTCCGTGTTGACACAGTTGCTGAAAGTACACAGCTCTACAGAACAGTGGAGCTCTGTGCTTAGCATCACAGCAGGTGGCCCATAATAATAAACTTGAGTCTCTCAGGCGTCTCTGCACAGATGTGCAATTCTTAAACTCAGGGGAAAATGACTAGTTTCTCAATGCAACTTTTTCGATACCGGTACTGCAACTGGCACTTGTGCAGGACAAACTTCCATATTTTAAAACTACATGAATATGTTGTTATTTTAGATCAAATGTCTAAACTTATTGAAGCAGCCACTGCAGGTCTAAATGTTCAGTAGTGTTCGTTACACTTACAAGCAGTACAAGCGGAACAATTGACTTAACTACATAAGTACCTCCAACACACACTCACATGCAGAAGAACAAATGCCCGTCATCAGTTAGGACCCTGTGCTGCACTGGTAACAGCTTACATTGTCCAGTATAATGAGCTCTCTAATGTTTTCAGCTACCAACGGAAAGTCCATTTCAAGTCCAGTGTGGTGCCGACCCGTCTGCCTGAGTGTAACACGATCCAGCAGCGAGACCAGTCATTCCAGCGCGGACTACTGTATAGATTTTATTTTCCTCACGGCTTCAACCAGTTTTCTTCTCGCAGCATGAGTTCAGTTTTTAATGTTTCACTTGTGATTCTCTGCATTTTAAGGGAAATAAAACCGCTGCTTCTCAGGAGGCTGTGGTAGAAGTGAAATCAGGTCACAGTGTTACAGGGTGAAGTAAATAAAGTGTTTATAGCATTTGAGCACAAAGTAACACGGTGACGCACAACGGCAAGTGTCGTTCTGTGATTGGGTGTAAACAAACATTTGCGAGGTTGTAGTCGTAAACACAGAAGGTTGGACGGGTCAGATGAAAGACAACGCAGGTGTATGTTTGTGATCTGGCTGAGAGGTCAACACCTGACCTCCTGACCAGCACCGGTACTCTCACAACTGATGCATCCATTTTTCTTTTACACTGACTATCTGACGAATGAAAGACATTTTTTGAGCTTGTACTTCAGGCTCTAACCATCCTTCCATCTTCACCCACTTCCATCCTGTCACGGGGGGCTGGAGGTGACCACCGCCCACACTCACACCTGTTATCAGTTTGGATTTGCTATCAATCTAATTTGATTAATCTGACAGTCCCTGTCTGTTGACAGTGGGAGGAAACGGGAGTTCCACATCTTCACGATCTGCACTGAGGGTGAGCTCATATCAGTGTACGTTAGAGTTAGAATTTAATAAGAAAATCCTCAGATAAGAAAATAAAACCAGCAGGAGCTCAAGTCAAGAAGGGACGAAAACCAAACCCCAAATAACAGTTTGATCTTCTTCATAACTTAGTCTTTGTCTGTAAGTTAAGGTTTCAGATTCCTGCTACCTGATTACCAAGTACTGCAGCTCACACACATACTCACACACACGCAAACACACACACACATGCAAACACATAAACCTACAGAAACCTTGCTTTCCTTTATTGCCTGTCGCTTTTTCCTGTGCCCAGGGGAAAATGTCAATACTGCCCACTAAGCAAACATTTCGCTGTCTCTCCACTCTCATGCACGGACACACCCACTGCAGTCTTTCTGCTCTCCAGCTGCAGCGTGGTGGAGGGATGGATGCCTTGCTCCAGAGCATATCAGTGTAACAGAGACACATCGACTCAGGATTTGGAGGAGTAACCGCACAGGGTGAGGTCAGCCCTGGACCAGAGAGGACACTGGTCCACAGAGGGCGACGTTCGGAGACAACATTTACACTCACAGTTCACTGCCATGGTTGATTCACACTGACCAATTAACACGAGTCCAAAACCTGCTTTTGTTTTTAGAATATGGGAAGAATGTTTTTAGTGTTCCCCCATGACAGGAAACTCAAAATAATATGTAACTACAACACCTATCACAGGGTGATAGGCCAACAAAGTACTTTATATATATTTATATACATATACATACTGTAAATACATACAAATGACCTTCATAATATTGTTTATATAAATAGTAATGAAATGTAACACTATATTGAAGTGTTCACGCACCTGTCAGGTCCATGCTGAGGTTTCCAGGAGCCTGGTCACATAATAAAGTCATTCTGGTCACACAGACATTGGGCTGAGACGGATCTGCAGATAAAAAAACTGGTTTAAATTTTTTTTAATCATATATTATAAACTCTTCTCTTCTAAAGTACATTGTTATGTCGTGTTTTAGAGAGTTTCATTCACAGCCATGTCACTAACTAAAAGTTAGTTTGGGAGTTTTTTTATGTATCTAGGTTAAATGGATCCAATTAAAAAAATATTTTATTAAATTAAAAATCCATTCATTCATCATAAGTTGCTGCTGCTCTGTAATAGGCAGTACTATCTATCTATCTATCTATCTATCTAAAAAGGTTATCAGTTCCTGGTGTTAGAATAATGGAGAAATCCCTCAGGTGTCAGGTGTCAGAGTTAAAAATGTAGCACATAAAAGTTGAAAAGTGCCTGTTTCACACACTGGAACCGTTTCCTTCGCAGCTTTTTTTCCGCCCCTGCGTCTGCTGTAATGGGCTGTAAATGAGGCGATGCTGAGGTACAGCAGCCAGAGTCAGAGCTGTTATATTGATAACAGCTGTCATGACATGCAGGAGCAGAGATGCTGAAATCAGCGTGGTGTCTGCATGTGTGTGAGAGGATGCTGCTGCTGCTGTACTCGACACACACACAGAGAAACATCAATACCACACCCACCTTCTGTCACCGGACCCGTCCCCAGCAGCGTCTGCTTGTACTTGGTCAGACTTTTGTCCTCCTTATCCATCTCCCTAATCTCCTGCAAAGTCTTAAGAGGCGGGTGATTGTAATTGAGATGCCTCTCGTCCTCCTCCTCCTCACTGTTGCCCAGGTCCTCCTTCCCAGTCAACAGTCCTTTAGGAAGGAGAGGAAAACTTTAGTTTGGACACTGACACTGAACTTATCATCCTGCAGAGACAGACTTTTACTCAAAAGTAATGACATATTATAGCAGTGTATTCAGGCAGTTTTTAATGAATTAAAAAACCCTTTTAAACCTGTTTTTCCCAACCAGGGGTGCACGGACCTCTGATGGTGCATGAGGTCATTGCAGGGGATATGGACACATGTTCAGGCTTCACATTACAAGGTTTAAAAATACTTTCGTTTAGTCCTTGTGCCTGTTTTTTGCATGTTTTTTCAAACATTCTATCATGTACACTGCAGGGTGAACTGAGGTTTCAGATCCGTAGCTCATACACCCCTGCAGACAGACAGGTTTGGAAACAGGTAATGTCAAAAACAAGTCACGAGGCTCACAAACAAGTCACGAGTCTCACAACCAAAAAATAAAAAATACACTGTGATTTTTGTTTATAAATCAGACCGACACAAAAACACACACGACTCCATTAACTCGCACAAACAACCAAAGACAACACTGCCATAATTTTTAGCGTTCACTCCATTAACTAAGGGAGGTTGGAGGACACTGAGGACAGTCTGTCCTCAAAGCCGTTGGACACATTTTCATCTGTATTTTACTGCACAGGAGCAACATCCATCACTGAAAGCACATTTTATTTGAACAAGTAAATATCCTGAGTCAGTGTGTCATTCATTACTGCACAGTATTGTCACTGATTGAACACATTTAAGTGAAAGTACACACTGAAACCTGTCCAAAACAAACAACTACAACTGGACCGTTCTCTCTCAAAACAAATCAACTAAATGAATGTCATGATATCATCTTAACCCAATCCACCACTCGTGACTAACTTACTTTAAACATTATAATCATAAAGTAACTTACATTCCCCTCTTTCTGCTGCCTTGGCTGTAATGTCATCCAACTTGTCTGTCACTCTCCTCCACAGGGCGTTTACACAGCGTAACTGAGACGAGTCTGAACAAAATACACAACTCCCCCTTTTTGTCTTTGTTATCAGGTGACTGTGCCTTTTAAACAGTCACAGAAAACAACTGCAGTCTAGCCGGGAATTACTATATATATATATATATATATATATATATATATATCACTGTATCTCATTCACATTCAGCAGCAGTTTTAACCTTTGGCTCGTGAAGTCAATGATTTTGGGAAATTCACTAAGTTCATGATCTGAGACTACAATAGTGCATGTCTCACCACACGCAGGAGACACACACAGAGAGAAACACATTTCTTGAAAATGCCATCCTTTGCTTCTTTCTCTCTCCTTTAACTACACCTCACCTCAAACTAGACCCTGAGACTGTAATCATTTGCAAAATAATATGCACCAAAATGTCAGTGTGGAATTTCCTTACTGAGGACAATACTGTCACCACATCCTGGTCATGCACACGTCTGACATACAGTCTAAAAGCCCACAGTGCGTGGACTCAGAGCAGTGTGTGGAGGTAATTGGACACAAACAGATAAACACTCTACAAATGTAGATGACAAGTGCAGAGGAGAGGAAACACAGTTACACTGCATTAGACTCTGTGAACAAGGAGGGGAATCAAACATGGTAATGATGTTCTGACACACACACACACACACACACACACACACACACGTATTCTCCAGTACTGAATGTTTAAAGCTGCACCCCACCCAGTCAAGACTCCCTTCGCCTGTCACCATGGCAACCCTTTCAACTCTCCTTGCAGTGACATCACCTTTGCTGTGGATCTCTTTTATATGACTTGATATACACAGAGGATCAGTTCATCTCAACAGCAATAACCCGTTGTAATGAAGAATAGCGCAGTCACGTGCACGCACCATAAAAGACTTATGGTCTACATCATCTACTGCATTTTAATTTTTTTCACTTTGCAGTTTTTTCGTCTATTTGTTTGTCTCAACATGAACACTATTGCAGTTAAAGTGAAGAGTTGAAGCTCTGCAACGGAGAAATGAGGAATAAAAGTCGGTTGAAACTGAGAATGTGCGTGAATGAGAGTGGAAATGCAGTGTCATTAGTGAGCGGAGGAGAACGGGATCCACCCTTAAAGCTATGGATTGTGCACAAAAAAAAGGTGAAGAAGAGTGTGCAGGCAGGGTGGAGTGAGTGGAGAGAGAATCACAATGATGTGTCACAGAGAGATAGCAGCACTCCCTCAGAGAGAGGAAGCCTTTAAAGGTAATAACACCTGATATGTCCAAAAACATTCTGTCCCCGGCCACAGCAGGACCGCCGGTGAGGTCAAACAAAGGGAACATGAGATGGAACATCATTGCACCTGCGTCTGATTGGCTGATTAAATCAGTAGGACTAACCATTCAGAGACAGAGCAATGGCAGCGATGCCTTGTGTGTCATAGGAGGAAAAAAAGTTGGGTTAGGGTTAGCTAAACTGGTTTCACTCCACTTTTGCATTCACACTGCTAATTCATCCACAACTAATGTGCATTAACTAATCCTGAATCATTCTGGTGCAAAGTCATGAAACTACTACGCTACTGATTTCAACAGCGTCCTCAGTGATAGAGCAATAAAGTCCAGATCTAATCTAATCACATGACAACCTGTATGTGTCAGTTTGCCAATCTCGCAAAATGTACGCGCACTCGATCTCCTTCTGAATGTGAACAAAATCGGACTCTTGAGTGAAATGTCAGCGTGAAAAGTGTGCTGCGGAGAGATGGAGGATAGTGTGACAGTCAAGGATGCAAGAAATAGAGCGGGTCTGAGGAAGATGATCCAGTGTGGTTGAAAGGAGCAGCCAAAAGAAGAAGAAAAAAAAAAAGACGCAACAGCAGACGAGAGAGAAGAAGGATGATATTCTGGTGTTATTTTCCCGAGATGAGTAGACACTACGTGTCTAATGATCAAATATTTCCCGTAGGTTTTAATCCCTTGTGCTTTTTATATCACACAATACATTTCTGTGACAAGGCCACGACATGGCACAGTGTTGTGCAGGTAACTGGAGCAGTGCAGCTAATAATCGTCTTGGGGTCGATAGGAGTACGATTCCGTCATAAATTATAATCAGAGCTTATTGACGTTTCTTTTTGACATTATAATCAGAGCTTATTGACGTTTCTCTGTTATTTTAGTTTTTCGTCGTCTATTCTTATTTTTTTAATGGATTAACTCAGAGGGTGAAGGTGATTAAAAGGTTTAAATTCTTTCAAGTTTTCAAACACTGGTTGTTGGTGCTGCTCGGTCCTAACGTCAGCCTTTTGGCCTGTTATGATAGAACACATGCTCCTATGTTCAGACCAGGAACTCTGACGCCGCTGTCTGTTGGCCATTCATCTCAATGGATCACTGTTATATATGGAATTCCCAGAGCCTCATTTCTCGGTGCTCTATTACTTGACCTGAACCAACTCTGGATCAATAAAGATAAAAGCCCAAAATGTTGATCTCTTAAGTGACTCACCAGTCACATTAAAGCCATAAATAAAACATGATATGCTCTAAAAGAACAATGTTATCAGACTCATCTTGTGGCCAAATTTAAACACACTCATTCACGCCCTCCTGCACTGAATAACCTGGGCCTTAAATCTCTCCTGAACACACAGGGACTTCCTGTGTAGAACAAAAAAAAACACAGATGTCCCTAATATTTCACCTTGACATTGACATTAACCGTCCAGACTTATTTTAATATTCATATTTTATAGGTGTATTATTTACTGCAGTGATTTGCTTGCTAATACCACAGGTGGTGGCGTTCGTGTTGGTTCCACCTCATTTACTGGAAGAATTTAAATTATGATCCATTATGTAAAGAAGCTAAAAGATAATGTAAACCAGGAGGCTGACTGAAAGTAGAAACTTTCTTCTTCAAACTATGTTTCCTAAATGGTGGCCTGTGACCCAAGAAAAGGCCGTGGGGCTTCATTTCTGTAGGTCATGTGGTACTGAATAAGCCTCCTGCACACACAGCCTCTGATGAATGATTTGCTGCTCACTTATTTCTATAAAATTCAAGTCACAAACTCAGTATGTAGCAGTAATGCTGCTCCAAGGACAGAAAGCTGCTGTAGAAACCAAAGGGGAAAAAATGTTCAATGAGTCAAGGTTAGCAGGATTGGTTTAGTACAAAGAAGAATTCATTTTGATTGGGTTGGAGATTCCAAATTGTGCAAGAATTTAAAGGTTTGTCACATTTGAGAACCACTGATCTCAGGAACTCATGTCTGACGTAAGGGGTAACCACAGAGATCTAGTCCTGATCTCTCTCTCTCTCTCTCTCTCACATACACACATTTCCTATATTTACATTCACAGGAGAACGTACGTGTGCTTAATGTTTCTGAAGCTGCTCTCAGAACCAGATTTTTCTTTGATTTCCAAAATGCTGAACCATCACTATCACTGCAAATTCAAGGGTATTTAAAAAAACAGGATCAGGTCCACAGGGAGAAAATGTCTTTCACCAAAGGCTCATTCCTTACATTTAATATTCAGTGAGTGTAAATATGAATTGTAATTCTCCAAACATTCCCGATCTCTTCGCTATCGTCAACCAAACAAAGTGACAAATTTGCCTTTGTCTCTGAAACACAATGCTTAAATCTAGGTCCAACATGGTAAGATTAAAACCCTTCTATGTTTCGCCAGTAACTTGAGCAGAAAAGCCAGTATTGCTAATGCATGTGCGTGTGTCTGTTCATGTGCACGTTTGGACATATGTCTGCGTGGTCGTCCAACTGCCTCTGCCTCCATCTGCGATGAGATAATAACTGGTGGATTTTGTCTGATGCCCATTAAACTGCCTCATTACCCCAGCAGATCTCCCACATCATTAGAAACATGTTGGCTGTAAAATCCCTTCAGATAAATCTGCGCTCTGTAGTCGCACTGAGGTATTTACTCT
>NC_024323.1:11392641-11401476 GCF_000523025.1 Cynoglossus semilaevis
TGCGACAAACACGACCATCGACGCAGCACCATGTCTGCAGCTAACCACGAAATCAAAGACTCTTTGATTTCGTGTCAATTTTACATTCTTACATTTTTTAAAAATCTCACAAAACTACTACACATTCTTTACCATTTAGCAGATGCTAAAGTTGGTCAGAAACGATAAGGAATACGACTAACGGTTACCAAATGTAGCTAAGAATATACACATGCTGTGTAGAAAAGAATTAAAATGAACTTTCAAAAAAAGTGGCGTTTCTTGTCCGACCATTTTTGTCCAACTTTACTCTTGTCTTAACTTTTTACAGTGTGTTCCAGGCATCAGTTTCAACCGCCTCATGATGGACCTGGACATTCCTGTCTCCTGGGCTGAGTTTTAACATTGCTGCTGGATCAGAACCATTCAGAATCTACACTGACTGTGGAGCTGCAGCCGCCGAGGAGCGCAGCAAGAGTTTTCTTCTGCTGTTATTCAAAGCTAAACCAACACGTTCAGTGAAAGTCAACACAGCGGTGGAGCTGTGGCTTCAGGGGAGGAAGGATGAGAGGTACGGACACACTCATTCTCTCTCACACACACACATATATAAATACAAAATAAATTAATATGGAAATAAAAGACTGAAAGAGAAAATTGACACCACTTTCACGTCATGCAGTAAATATAAAAGTACAGCCGGCAGCCACGTTTCCTCCACTCACTTAACTTCTGCAACCTCCACTGTTACCTGGCAACTGCTCACAGCCAAGAACAAGTCTCTAAAAGTGACATTTTCACATAAATAAATGAGATTTAACTGGTTTCTGATGGAAAGATCATGTGATCACCTGATACTTCTTCTAACCTTTATTTCTAGTTCTACGCTGTAATTTTTTCTTCTTTGTCTTCTCTTCTTATCATACATCCTTCTCTTCTTGTTTAATACAACCGGCAACTTCTCTCCAAAAATGTTTTTATTTTAATGATGTAGTAGAAGTCTAGAAGAATATTTTGTGCCAACATTTCACTGCCTGCTAAGGTCACATTTTTGGCTAACTTTAAGCTTTGTCAGGATTGACTTTTACTTTCATTTTTACAAAAGAAAAAATAATTTTTCTAACTGAATTTTCCCTTATTGTCAGCCAACCATTTTTAAAAAGATTTTTTTTCCAACCTTTTGCTCTGTTTGCTTTGTGTGAATATTTTGTTAACATCTCAGTGGTTTAGATTTGTGAGAGTCAACATGTAGGTCTGTGCATGATCTCGATTTACTGGCATTTACAGTCCACTGGGATCCACTGTGGGAGTTTATACTGCTGTATAACAAGACCTCTGGGATACACAAACTACAGTAGATGATGTAAATGTATGTCACACTTTGGAAATAAAAAAATAAAGAATAACAAAAATCAAGAAACCAAAGGTAGAATTATCAAAATAAAACCCTGGTTCATATAAGATGATTACGTCGTACGTTTACGTCTTTTCTAACTTTGCTGACAGCCTCTAATCTTTGGTGCATTAAATCTTTATCATTCATATTTGATATTGTTACCAGGTTGACGACCATTGCTGTATTTTCTCTTAGCATTAAACACTTAGCAGCTGTGAATCTAGAGTTGAAGAAACAACGCAGCTTCTTTATGAACAAATAAACACTGAGATAAAACATTTAACAGCAGGTTTGCACGGCGCACAAACATTACATCAACATTATATCCATATATATTGGACTCCTTTGTCCTGGTCAACGCTGTAATAAGAAATCAACTTCATCAACTGCCAGCAAAGAACAGACCTGACTGATGTGGAACTGAACGAGTGCAAGAATAATAGTAGAGATCAAGAGGTCGTACTGGAAAACAATAAAGTTAATTCTCCCCCAAATAATAACTAATATTTCTGGTTCTGGATAACATTCAGCTTCAGTCTTACTTCAAGGTGTAAAGCACAAAAAAAGAGGAAATCCTAGTTGACCAAAACTTGCCCAAATAATAACTAATATTTCTGGTTCCAAAACTTAAGAAAATGTTGCTAAATCTGACCAAAAACACATAAGTGACACAAACTAAACCTTTAGCTGCTGTTTGTACGAGTCCAGCAAAAAAGACAAACAACCTGTGAACAGAATCTTCTCTTATTAGAGTCTCTCTCTCACACACAGCAGTAATCAGCAGGTGCCTCGTCAGCCTGCTTGTCTAATTGACTGACTTGATGAGTCACGTTCGTCCGCTCAACGTCACTTATCCTCACCAGAACAGAATGCACGGAGAGAGGAAGTAGGTGGAGGAGAAGTGGAGCAGGGAGTCAGAGGAGCAGAGACTCCAGGGTTTCCTCCAGACTTGTCTGCCAACCTGACGTATGGAGGTTATGTTATTCAATCTGACAGTGGGAGAAGGGGCCCAGGGAGCTACGGAGTGGATAATCAGGAGGAATGGTAGTGGGGGAAAGAGAGGAAGGCGGGGGGGGAGACCAAAGAGAGGGCAGATGGAGGGAGAAGGATGTTCTAGTAAATACTGTGGGGAGAAGTGGGATGAAGAGAGTGCAGGAGGGAAGAGGAGGAAGGAGCTGGATTTCAATTAGCCTATTTGAACGCTTGCTGCTGGCTGACTGACAGCTCATGAAGATTGTTCTGCCACACGAGCCTCACCCACTCACCAGTCTGTGCCTGACACACACACACACACACACACACACACACACTCGATAAAACACACACAGTAACACAACCTCTTTGTTTCCTGTCTTTACCCCTGCCACCTTTTTTTTTTCTTTCCACACCCACACACTGTTCTGCCTTTACTATCCACTACCATTTATCTTTTCTCATCCCACTCTTCATCCTCCTCCTCCTCAGTTTGTCTCCTGGATCACCTCACCCACCTTTGAACCACTTCACTTCCTGTTTCATCCCTTTGTCACCATATATTGTCTGGTACTCGTTCCAATAACTTCTGCTTTATTTCTCAGAATCCTAGCCTGTATGGCACTCCGCGCCCCCCCCCCCCCCCCCATGACACGGAGGACAGAGGTGCCGGACCCTCACATGTTGATGAATTCAATTCAATACAAATTAAAAACCCCAGGTTTGTGACTGACTTTATGTGACTCATCATTACAACTACTCTGGTGGAGGAACTTCTGGTCTGAGTCCAAAGCTGTACAACGACAGCAGGTTGGGGTCACCCATTACGGTACTAACTATACTCTGAGTGAACCAAAGAGTTGTTTTTTTTTGTGGATTTCATAGATGGCTGTTATTTCAAAGCCTTGACTGGCAGGAGATCCAGACGTTACTTGGCTTTTCTGCATTGCTTTTCCCCAGTAACTCAACAATTGTCATTCAAAGGTGAGGGGGAAACCCCACAACTGTTCAGCCACGTAAGGGGGGGGGAGGGGGGGGGGGGGGGCAGAGGTTCAGAAAGATAGAACTAAAGACAGAGGGTGGGAGTGAGTGAGTGAGAGAGAGAGAGGGAGATGGGGGGGCACAGGGGGAGTTAAGGACTTTTCCAAAAAGACAAATTTTCTGGGAGTTAAGGACTTTTCCAAAAAGACACATTTTCTATATATGTGTATAAACACATACACACAAACAACACACACAGCCCTTTAAGTGTATACTGTATATGTGAGCAGAAACATAATCACAAAATCAAGCACGTGCAAGCAAACACACACACACACACACACACAGAGGGGCTGTAGTTTACCATATGATCAATAGTTATTGATCTGGCACCTTTGGCGTGACTTGCCAGTGCTTCATGTTAGACATAAAAATGTCCACACCCACCAGGATAGAGACATATGGCATGTGCGTGCACACACACACACACAAAGAGAGACATACTCACACACATCTCTACCTTTTTTTTAAATCACAAATGTACTAAAATACTTCCAATCCTCATCTAAACATTTTGTGACTTTACCAGATCTGAACCAACAACCATCACAGAGACAGATGTAAAAGTACACACCGATACGTTTGGATTCTTCAGACAAATTCTCCACCTCCTCACCTCTGTAACACATCGTCAGCCACAGCAGCTCCAGCACCTGACCCCCAAACTCACAGGCGTCCAGTCCCAGCATCGTGCCTCAGTGTGGGGCAGCACTCTGAGCGACAGATGGCAGAATGAGAACCAGGGGAGGAGAGGAAACGGGGAACCTCCACAGGTAGCAGTCGACCACGCAGGAGAGCAGGGATGAATGGGAGCAGGGAGAGCATCCACAAAAGTGCTGGACTGGAGAGAAACGGGGTCAGACGAGCATCTCCACCCCAGAGGAGGAAGACGAGATGTAGTTGGAGGGGCTTAGGAAGGAGGCGGGAGGGGGTAAGTGAGGAGAAGAAGGAGCGGTGTGTGAGTGTGAGAGAGAGAGAGAGAGAGAGAGAGAGGTGAGTGGGTAGAGGCAGCAGACAGTAGCAGCAGCCGGCTTCAACACTTCTTCTTCTTCTTCTTCTTGTGTTTCCTTCTGTTCAGTGCAGCTCAGTGACAAGAGGAGATAAAACTGAAGATCCTCAGATGCTTCAACTTATCTGTCAGCTGTTTCTGTTCAGCCGGAGATGCTGAAGCTGAAAACGACAGCAGGCAGATGTTGGTGTGCGTTTGTGTGAGTGTGTCTGGCTATCGATTCGCCGGCAAGCACTGAGAACCCCTCCCTCCACATCCCTCCCCCATCCCTCTCCCTCCTCCTCATGTCATCAGCCCAGAGACTGCAATGAGCTCATCCTTTACCCCCCCTCCTTCCCTCCCTCCCTCCCTCTCTCTGCCTCTCCCTCATTCACTCTTTCTTGCCTCTCCGCTGCTCCTTCTCCATTCCACATTCCTTCTAACACCTCTTTACGCCTGGAAACTCTTTCATGCTTTTATTTTCCCCTCTCCTTATTTTTTTATCACTTTCACAAATTCCCCCGTGGCGTCTCCACTCTGCCTCCCCCTATTTATCACGGTGTCCAGCCATCTCCCCTCCTCTCTCTCTCTCTTCTTCATTCTCCCACCCACCTCCTCCTTCTCCTCGTCTTCTTCTTTAGTCTTCTCATCTTATAGTGACCACACCCTGTCAGCAGCAGGCTTCAGTGATGCTTCAGCTCTCAGAATAATCCCCCCTCACTCTGTTGTCATGTTTTACTTTGGTTGCTGTGTTTTCTCTCCTTTTTGTTACATTAGGAGAAAGTGTTGAAGTGCAGAATACAAAAGAGGCTGATGCTTCTTCCACTTGACGATCAGTCACACACTAACTTCATCTGTCATTCAGAGGTTGTTCTGCTCTCATGTTGCGTGATAAAGGCGACAACGTCTCCTTTTCTTCATGTCTTACTCCCCCAAAAATTACAACAAATCCTATACATATATATCTATAGATACATATTATTGACCCTCATATACTGTAGACTGTCTGCATACGATACAAAACCATTTGGAAATAATATAGACCTATTATAGTTCTTTTTAAAAAAAATTTAAAAAATGTTGGTGCCACATGGTGGCACTGTGGTTGTTCCTGTTGCCTCACAGCACTTAGGTTACTAAGGATTAGCCAGAACCCCCACTCACCCTGAAACTCATACAAATTAGCTGCAAAAAGAAATGCAGATTAACCTAAACAAATGTAGAATGACATCAGAACAAATAGATCAACTAAAAAAAGCAGCAACACAAAAATAAAATAACAAAAAATGATGCTGGACACAACACAGATTACCTGCAAAAATATGCAAAATACCAAAAAAAAAAGAGAAAAAAAACAACAACCTGCAAAAATATGCAAAATACCAAAAGCAAAAAGAAAAAAAAAACGCTGATTAATTTGGAGAAACTCCCCAGTAAAACACAGAATCAAGAAATGACTTCTGGGAGGAAACTAGTCCAGAACAGTGTGTGGATTACAGCTGTGGTGACCATCAATGAAGGGAAAACCATTAAGGTGGGTCTTCTGTAACTGTAGAAATTTAAATTTAATACACTGTGTAACCATCACTTCAAGGGAACATCGGCTTTAATGGCTCCAAGTGAATTTTATTTGGTGGCAAATGATCCAAAAATGGTTCTTTCGATAGTCAAGGTTGCAGACTGCTGTACTAAGGACTTTGTAGGTGACTGAACCTGGAGTTCAGTCACTGTAGATAACACTGGTGGTGATGTGGCGTCAAGGATGTGTGGATAAGAACACTTACCTGGCAACACTGGACCTGGTCCAGGACTTTACAGGATCCTGTACCGGACTCGTGTCGTGGATACTGTTGTCCAGGGAGGTGATGATGGACGGGTTGATCATCATCTGAGATGCAAGACAAAGAAGATTTGATTTCAATGAAAGACCTAATCAGAAACTGATGAAGCAGCCAATCAGCACTGCGCGGATAATCTCTCAGATTAAAAAAAGGAAATCAAGGCCATTTTTTAGAAAACAGGTCACGTAGGACTGAGGACCCTCCCTCCATTATAAAACCATCCAACACTGGCAAAAAAATTCAATTTAATTTTAACGATTCTAAATAAAGTCAATTATTTAAGATTGTTGCCTTTTCCCGTCCCATCACGAGTGTCAGCGTCAGCAACGACTCTTCCTCACGTTTGTCCTAAAGCAGAGCCATCAACCCATTATACTCATACTGCTTTATGGAAATATAAATCAGTGGCAGCAGTGGTCCCCAGTGGGACGAGCGGCATCTATAAAATTTGTGCTTGAACAAGGCAGCCATGAATGGTGTCATAAAATGAACCTCACCGAAAGGAGCCCCCTGGGGGCAGCCGTGCACACTAGTTTTTTTTCTTCACAAAGAGGAAAATTTGGATAAAAGCACCAAAGGGACGGCGCAGCGTGCTTAACTTTACAGACTAGACTTCCTTATCAAACGAGATTTTAATTCAAAGCACCAGGATTTGATTGTAAACACAAGTAAGTAAGATTTAAGTTACACCTTTGGTTAGGAGAAAAAACTGTCAGTGTACCAGGAGGTGTAGAGCAGAAAGAGAAGAATATTTCAGGAAGTAAGTCTTTAAATAAAAAAAAGAAAATAAGAAATCCGACTGGACCCTTGAGCAATGGGAGAGGATTTCAGATTGATGAGAATCAGGGAATACGATTTACCCAAAAATGTGTTTTCTCTCTTTACATTGTATTCTTTTTTTAAATAGAATTGGAACAATTCAAGAACATCATGCCAGGATTCTTTTGAAATTAAATGTGTCAGCATTTCTAGGCAGCATGAGTCAGCACTTTTAAACATAGACTAAATTAAAATGTTTCCACAATTAACACACAACCTGGACTACAAAAAGATGACAGTGGAGATGAATTACAAATGGCTGTAGAAACAATGAGCATGCCACTTTTTTCTTCTTTGTTTTTTTTTTTCAAGCCGATCCGTGTAGTTGTGCTTCTTAAATGAGGTTCTGCTTTTATTGCAGCTTTTATTTGGCACGTCCTGTGTTTCTCATTATTTCCAAAAAACACCTCCAGTCAAATCTTATTTAATGAAAAAGAAAAAAAATAATCTCCCACTCAGCTGTGGGTGCGAGGTTTTATATGAGCTGTTGAAAAGCAGGACAAAACAATTATCATCCAGCAGCACATCTCAAAATCTAATTAATGAACTGATATCACATGGACCCGCAAATTTAATCTGCAGTAACGTGGAAAGTTATTCTATTAAGCTGTGGGGACACGAGCGAAGTAATTGCCTTTACACCCACTCCCACACACAGAGAGTGAGAGACAGTATGTAAACTATACACCTGGGGTGTGCGTATAAGCAGTGTCTAATGGTTTTCTGACAGCTCGCCGTGTGGGGAGCATTTATGGCTGCTGTGTGTGCAGCGAATGACCCGGCTCGCGTGGAGGCCATCCATCCATAACCGCCTGATTTAAGCGGACTGTGAGTCACTGAAGAAACCTGCGCCCTAATTCTCCGAGCGGATGAATAATAATTCAGCGAGATAAAGGTAGTCGCCGGGCAGGGAGACGTGAATAAATACAAACAGTGTTTGTCAAGTGATGAATGAATGAAGTCAGGGCGTAGCATAAGCTAAATAGACGATACATCATAAGTGAAACATTCGGTAACTCCCCAGTGATTTATCATAGCAACAAGGGAACGGTCTGCTCTTGTCATCCCTGCTTGTTGCTCGACAACAAATGGCTCCAATAATGGAAACTGTCCGTTATTGACACCTTTATTTCCAAGCATTAAGTCAATCAAGTCTGATGAAATGCTTATTTACATAGGCCGAGAATCGCAGCCAAAAAGATTTTAGGTTATTAATAAATATGAATCGATAAAAAAAAAAAAAATTCTGGGGGCGTACTATTGTTTGCGGCCTACGGTCTTTTTCATGCACTTGGTATTAATAAATATGAATCGATAAAAAAACTGATTTTTTTTCTGGGGGCGTACTATTGTTTGCAGCCTACAGTCTTTTTCATGCACTTGCGGTCTGATACGGAGCCCTTAAAGGGCGAATGGGAAAAAAATAAATAAACGTTTATGGTTCTCACTTGTAAGTTTCAGGTGAGCACGTGAAACTTTCAGGTGCGTACTAAATAGAACCCGGACCTACTTGGTGAACATAGAGCTTTTAAAAACTAAAATAACGCTCGTAACGGCTTTAGCCTAGCTTCATGGCTAGGCTAAGGCTCAGTTAGCACAGCGCAAAAAATAACCTATAATAATTAACTAATTAATAGGTGAGTTGATGTTTCATGTTCCCTGTGAATTATTTCCCTGTTTCGTTGTTATGGATAATGTAATTATTATATTATATTCTGAAGTCTGAAATCGATCTACTCACAAAAACTTTCCACGGACTATTACCTGCTGCTGAAGAAGAAACGGCGGTAGAATAAATA
>NC_024323.1:11401528-11523539 GCF_000523025.1 Cynoglossus semilaevis
GACATTTACTGACATCTAATGGAGACAGAGAGAAAAGCTCCTGGGATTCACTATTGATTTTGTGTTCATACTCGTGCAGGCACGACAAATTGTACGCGTTTATGGTGGCGGTCATTTGGAACAATTAAGTACAGTTTTAATTTTTATTTGTCAGCTGCTTCACGCGACTAAATTTTTTAATTTTTTTTTACTACTTTTAATATTCGATTTTTACTACTGACGTCACTCGCTGGACATTTATTCTTAAATGTTGCTGGTACTAGCATTTTATAATATTCTCTGCTTTGATTTGTAGAATTGAGGTTTAACCAGAACGTCCTCGATAAGAGCTGGAATTTATTTTGTAAAAAATATTTGCAAAATAAAATGCTTTAAAATAAATATCCTTACCCTTTAAGTACACACATAAGACGCTGAGTACAGTAATTTTCTGCTCAGTTTGTGCAAAGGGCAGTACAATAACATTTATTTTTTTGTGAATTTTCTGACTTGACCTGTAATTAAACAAACCATGAAAATGAATAACAGACACATTTCAGCTTTATTAATTCACAAAAAGTCATATCCAGTGGTTATAAAACAGAGTAGAGGTCAGAAGTGTTTAACTAGGACCAATGTGCAACAAAACAAAAAAGCAATGAGACACAGAATAAAACTTAAAGTAAAGAAATGGACCAAAGGAGAGAAAAGGAACACTGGTGATTAGAGAAATGCTGTAATGCAAAGTAATCTTCAATGTTGATTTCTGTGCTTTTTGTGCTACACGAGGTAACAGGGATGAAATGCATATAATAGACACGATTTTACATTCGTTTCCATGTAGAGACACTTGTTCATTTTCTACTGACTTTTTTAATCAGAAGGTAGACACTTGTTCATTTTCTACTGACTTTTTTAAGCAGGTGGTAAAAGTGCAAAGAGTTGATGCTGGTAAATGAAAAATGTTTTTGTCTGTACCTTTAAATGCCAAGCCAAATGTACTGACAGTAGAACTAATGTGCTCAAAGCTGACAGGATGTAGAGAAAACCTGGGTCCACGTCACAGCAGATGCAACTGATTGGTGCAATTTGTCGGCCAAATCGGACAAACACAAATTAGTAATCTACCTCGTTTCAATGTAAATACGAGAACTGAAACCTAAACTTTCTTCTCAACTTATAAATACGTTTTCATCATTAACAATAAATAACATTCTTCAAGTGCAAAGCTACACAAAAAGTACAGCAACTTCAACATTAATCCAGAACAGGACTTAACTGGAATTTGTATAATTGCACGGTGAATGTTCATCAGTCCATTGTCACCACATTGGTTTCTGCCTCAAAAACAGGTTTGTCAGAGCATCATCGAACATCATTATCAGATGAATTTATTCCATCATCCAAAACCACTTGGCCTTTTAGGAATGAGGGAGAGCTGGAGACAATCCCAGCTCATCTGAATTATTTAAAAATATAATTAAACACTGCCTTTACTGATGAATAAAACATCAGGGCAGTATCACAAGACAAGTTCTTCAGAGGAACAAACAGGAAGACAGGGGCAGGGAAAGACTCACGTGCTGTCAGAGATACAGTACGGCTGACGTTTCTTTCCTGGCATTACACACATTTATTAATCGTTTTATCCAATTTATTTCACCCTGTGCAGAACATTTCAGGTTTTAGGTAATGTGTTAACGTCCATGGAAACATTTCACAATTTAAACAGAACTACCAAAAGTGGATAAGACACTTCAATGTGAGTTTTTTTTTCTTCTTAGTTTTTAGAATATGTTTCATTTTGTGTTAAATGTTTATGGCATCAGAGAGAAGAAGAGATTCTTTGCCCACAGTGGTTTGGGCTGCATAGCTGGTGATGAACAGCTTCAGGCATCACGTGGTCAAAGTTTATGGATGTGAACGTGTGTGTGTGTGTGTTTACTATGTCTGGGCCAGCTGAAGTTCTTCCAGTCCGTGTTTGCCCATGTGATATCTGGCCAGGTCCTTTCTGGTCACCAGTCCAATCACCTGCAGGGGAGAGAGAGAGAGAGGAAGAGAGCATCAGAATGACTGGTGCTGCTCTTATCTTCAGAGGAGTCTGAGAAAAGAGACAACTTGGAATGTTTGTTTTAGAGCTGCAAACTGATATTATTTTTCAGTTTTTCAGATTATTTCTAAGACTCACTGACAAACATTGGCCTCCTACATGAAGAAAATGGAAGGAAATATTGACCGATGTGTGCAAAACTGTGCAAAAAAAAAAAGTTTAATCCTGATCAAAAACATTCACTATTTAGTTATAGGGAAACTATCTGCTAAAAATTAAAATGTCATTGTGTTAATAAATGTGTGAAAATGATAGAATAACATTTTTTAAACACATACGCAGAATGACATTCTCTTATGCAAATTAATTTGTGTAAGTATTCAGTGTCAGTAAAGCCCTGTGGTGACAGTGTGAGGAGGCAGCTGTTCATTTGGTGTCAAATTAAATTACAGCACAAACAGGAACCCAATGCACTTACATTGTTTTCATCATCAACTACCACCAGGTGTCTGAGTCCCAGAGCTCTGAAGAGTTTGAACACACGAGGCAGCGATGTTTCCTGCAAAAAAAAAGAACAACAAAATAAATATTTCTGTAAAGGTCTGCAACACAGGTCACACATCCGCATCACGCATCCTTTTTACTGTTATACATTTCGTGTGTGTGTGTAACCTGTGGTACTGTGTACGGCGTCGGGTTCATGAACTCAGTGAGGTCCATCATACACTCGCGCTCGTCCTGGGAGACGTGGATGCTCTGGATGGGAGGGAAGCGAGGGTAGGCGTCTCTGAAGTCCTTCAGCTGCAGCTTCCTGTGGGTGAGTCGTGACCTGGCCAACTCCACAAAGACCTGCAGGAGCAGTTGGTGAGTGATTTCGTCTTGATTGTCTTCATAAAGTAACACGATGAACAAATCGATTAGTCACCTTGTGTTTGAGGAGAACGATGAGCTGAGAGCGGAGGATGAGCCCACAGAGCCTCGCAGGCTGAAAAGGAAAAAAGTGCACAAAAAAAAGGGAGATTTATAATGGAATGACAAGTTCTTGTTTCCTTCATCTGATTTTTTCGGTCCCTGTTTGAACAAAAACTCTTTAAAGAAAATTCTCAAAAAAAAATCACTAATTTTTAGACATTGCCATTTCCATTATCACCATTATCAATTTGTGTCTAATTAATAAAAATAAATGAGACAAGGATATTCCACCATGTTGGTACAGTACCTCATCAATACCAGAGACCTGCACGACCACAGGAAAGCCATTGTGATTGGTGGACGTGTTGCTCAGCGTGTCCACGATGGTTCCCACCTTCTCTATCCGGTTCAAACAGGTGACCGGAGAACTCATCACTTCTCTGGGGGCAGAAAAATACTTAAAAAAAATGCCAAAACCAGAGGTAAACCAAAAAACATCGATCCAGGACCTTACCTGGCTGTCAGCCAGTGGGAAGTGGCAGGCGCCTCCCAGTGGAGGAAAGGAACACTCTGCAGCTTAATGTGGATGTCATACAGACCCTGAAGTAGGAAGAGACTCTGTTAGGTGTTGTATACATGTTTAATACATGTATGTTTATTACTAAACATATGTATAAATTTGACAAATGTGAGAAGACTAATAACTACAAACCTCTCCAGTCAGTGAGTTGTTTGAGACATTAAAGGATCATGACAATGATAATTATGACAATGACAACGAAAACAGGTTCGACAGCTTGGGTAACTGACCTAAATTACTGCACAGACTGATCACATCTCACCTCTACAAAGTAGTCTCCTACTATCTTGGCAGTCATTAGAACCAGCATGATGGGAAGTCCGTAGGTGACATTTCCTGTCGCCTCCACCACGATGACGGTCAGACTGAGAGTCATTCTGACGATGCCGCCTAAAACAGGGGTTAATGTGGTTTGAACTTTTACTACCCCAATTGACAGCAAAAGCTTAAATATGAATTTTACAAAGGCCATATAAAGAGTATTAGATTACAGCTAATAATGCAAGAAAAAGAAAACAGTCACTCACCTAACTGAGCTGCTGCTCCAATCAGTGCATATTTACCAGGGACGGCCCAAATCTGACAAAAACACACAAAATAATATAATTTATTAACTACAGTAAAACATACACATAAATATATACACACCTATATGCAACCATATATGTGTATATATACAAATATACATTCATATACTGTACAGAACAATTATACATAATAGCGTGGCTGTGCACACAACTACACATAGTGCGAGGTATGTAAACTGTGTTCTAACTGCCCCCAGTAGGGGAGGGGGGAGAAGTCTTAATGCTGAGCGCTTTCAAAGACATACGAAGAATTTCTGCAATTACTACCTCAGTGTTAAAGTAAAGAATGAAGCTGTAAATTCCAAAATACAGGAAAGGTTGCTGTCATTAATCAGACTAAAGAACAAACCATAAAATGACACTAACTGAGCCTGTTGTGGTGATGGCTGCCAGCAAGATTCCAAACAGTCTCCCCCAGGCTGCTCCTATCAGAAGGGAGGGGATGAAAACGCCCGCAGACACCGCCAGGCCATAGGTCCAACAGGCCAGGAAGAAGTACGTCAACGTGAACAGGCCCAGTGTCAGAGGATTGTAGCTCCCTGTGAAGAGAAATTTAAAAATCCCTTGAATGTGACCATACAAATATCTGCACATTTTGATCATTTCTTTTTTTACCCCTCCTCCTCCTCCTCTTCCTTCTGTCACAGTTTTACCTGGCTGGTTGTGGAACAGGCTGCGGACACTTCTCTCAGGAGTGTTGAAAAAAGCCGTTGCCATGGCGTTGTACTCTCCGTCTGCACAGAACAGCTAAGAAAAGCAACAGTGACTCAACATTTAATGCTGCTCAGGATCAATGAACTGACTCATTAAAAATTTAACACCAAAGATGCCCCAAAGGCCGCGTGTGAAGAGGCCAGACATTCCTTGGTTTATCAGTGTGTGTGTGTCTGGTGTGTGTGTTAGTACCTGGAGAGGGTACTCCTCAGTGTTGTCTGGACTCAGAGGCTGACAGTCATTAGAGAAGTAAATCATGGTGAATGACACGGTGGCAGTCACGGCAGCCACCAACATGGCCTCCATCACTTGCAAACAAGGACGATGGACGTACCTGACACATAAACACACACACGAAAGCACACAACAGTGGTTTTTTTTTCTGGTTGTTGGTAAATATGTCAATCACACACTGAAGTCTATAGAGTAAAAGCAAACAAATCGAAGCTCCAGGGGAGACAGCTGCTGCTGCTGCTGCTGCTGCTGCTGTGGGAGTTGTTATGTTTGAGTCAGTTTGAGTAGTTAGACCAAACAACATCATGGAATAACAAGTTATGTGTTATTAGTGTCTTAATGATCATGGTTGAAGCAGGTCAAACATGTGTGCCATGATGTAAATCACTTCATTTGTATACAGAGACATGAATTAATGCACCCACATTTACCGTATGGCTTAACCCGATCTGAAAGAAAGAGCCAGTGATGCCTCCACTGTCCTTGGGGGAAAACTATCATTTCTAACTCCACGCCTTGGAGTCACACATCTCACAACAAACATGAGAGGAGACTGATGTGAGTTGTCAGTATTTGTTAAGATAAGGAAGCAGGAACTGAATCTGTATTTGCAGAAGCCTCCTGCCAACTGGCTGTGTGTCGGAGTGAATGTAACCAGTCCAGACACAGTGATACTGTGAGAAAGTAAAATAACAATCAAAACTTCCTTGTGTGCCACCTGACTGTGTCTGTCGCTTCTACTGCCCTGACGACAACAACCTGTTTATTTTATTCCAAGTACTGTATTAGCATTGAGTCGCTTCTACTGCCCTGACGACAACAAACTGTTTATTTTATTCCAAGTACTGTTTTAGCATTTAGTTGTTTAGTCGAACTCTACCTGATCCTAAAGATAGTCAACCAGTAGTTGAGGATGTTGAACAAAGCTCCCAGCAGCCCACCTGCAGAGGAAGAAAACACATGAGCAATGTGGTAACGGAGGTATGATTTTGTATGTAAAAAAAAAAAAAAATTTTTAAATTTACCTATAGCTCCCATAGCAATGAACAATGGGATCTCATAGAGGTAATAGGCCTCACTCTGAGAAAAAAAACAATTCATAAAAAAAAAATTAACAAATATTCGTGTTGACTAATAATCCAGAGTTGTGAAGAGAAAGAAACTTTTAGTTAAATTTCTCACATCTGTCTGAAAGCGGCCAAAGTTGATGAGACCTGGGTTTGAAAGGTCGCCGGGGTTGTTGTGATAGATACTGAGGAAGAAGTTCAGAGTGAAGGTGGAGATCATGGAGGCGAAGAACTGTAGATGGGAAAAAGTAAACAGAAGAAGAGGAAAGACCACACAAAATAAGAATAATAATAAAAAAAAACTCAAACATTTCCTAATCTATCGATTTATATCATCCAGATACACAGGTCAAAGTGACTTACTATCCTCCAGGTCAGCATCTGGTTCCAAAAAGATGCCCCCTCCTCCAGAGAGAACAGAACGCCACCTGGAGACCAAAAAAACAAAAACAAAGCTTCACCTTAAAATGTGTTAAAAATAGTTCAGAGAATTGATGGAAGTCAATGTTGTTGTTTTTTCTTATCAATTCTATAAGATGTTTTATTGTCATTATAAGTTACTGCAACAACCAGGTGAGCTCTGCCCATTTCCTATAAACTAATACACACAAAATTAATGCTTGTTTTGTGGTTTCAAACTAAAACTTAGAACTGAAATTACCTCTAAAAAATAATGTAATATTTTTGGTGAGACGGAAACCCCCGTGTTTCTACAATAACGGAACCAATTTTTGGCTGTGGAGAAATCCTTGCCTTTGAAATTATCATATCACCTATAGACTGCTATTTTGTCTCACTTCATCTTATCAGAAATCTGCAGTACTTAAATTCACCGTTAGATGTCAGTATATTACCCCTACATAAAGAAAACAAACCCTTAGATCCAGCAGTATTCCAGATAAGACACAGATAAGTCCAGGTTTTGAGACAAAGCTGTAAACAGGACTGACCCGAGTAAACATCCTGTGTTTTCAGATCACTGTCAACAGATGATAACAGTGTGATGATGTTCATGAAGCAGATTCTCACCCACAGCCTCTGCATCTTAACTGTTATCTGTTTGTTTACTTTACGGAATATTTACAACTTTTTCATCTCTTAACTGTTATCTGTTTGTTTACTTTCTTCTAAAAAGTACCAGTGAAAATGACTGGAAAGAAAATCAGCTACAATGAGGGTTATAATTTTACACACCTTTAACTCGCTTGTGTCATTGTCATCGTCATAATTTTATTTTATTTTTTAATTTTCCAGGAACAATGATTTCACAGGGACTTTCTAAACTTGTTTGTCAGTTTGGGCGTGCACTCAACACGTGGCAGTTCTGGCTCTGTAATGAGGATAAATTTAACCCACAACTCAGACAGATTACTCAGAGGACTCTGAGAAGACGGCCGGGATTTTTACCGACTGGTGCTCCGAATGCAGCCGAAACTCCAGCAGCAGCGCCAGCAGAAACAAAGTCCCGTTTCTCTGTGTCTCTCCTGAAGTATTCAAAGATCTACACAGAACACAAAAGACAGATCAGATGGAGGAAATAAGAAAATAAGTGACAACAATACCAACACACCCAGCACAGAAAGTCCCTGCACAGATACTGACCTTAAAATCTCTTTTCAAAGAGGTGCTTCTTCCCTGAGAGACGCCTGCTGCTACAACTGCACCAGAGTGAATCATGGGCCCTTCCTGAAGGATTATGGGTAGGCCAAGGTATGAGAGTACATAAATATAATGTAAATAAAATACTATCTTCATTCTAGTCAATTTTCTGCATTAAATAGGCAAATTAATAATTTAATAAATAATTGACTTCCATTCATTTGTCAATAAATCAATGTTTATTGACGTCATTATTTTTTTAAATCTTAAATTGCATCATGAATCACTCAGAAACTGTATTTATGTTACCTTTCCAACAGCGAGACCCCCGACAACAGAGCAGATCACACCACACACTTTCACCACCAGTGTCTGTGGAAAACAAACACAACAGAAGGAGAACACGGTTACACTGTATACGTCTGTGTGTGTTTGTACACGTGTGTGTGTGTGTGTGTGTCCTTTTGACTGTCTACTGTAAGACGGTTACACTGTATACGTCTGTGTGTGTTTGTACACGTGTGTGTGTGTGTGTTTGTGTACCTTCAGTCTCACCACCCTGGGAATCTTGACACCATTCAAGTAACATTTAATCTGAGGAATTCCACTTCCTGCTGCTATGGGCTGAAAGGCAGAGGGTGAGGCAAAAGATGGGAAGTAAAAGTACAAGATTATTAAAGTTACTTCACGTGTAGGTAAATGTGATTTAAGTTGAGCTAATAAAAATAAATGAATTGAAATCTGCCATTTCATCTCCTTTTTTTGGCAGAAGTGATGTCATTGTGTGATGATCTATAATTTGTCCTTGAGTAAAAGCTACAAGTGTGTTTAATGTATCAATACAGTAATGGAGCTTTAGATTGGGACCATAGTTTGAGTCTCTTTCAACTTAAAACACCAAAAGGTATTTTTAGGGAACTACAACTTCACACCCCATTGAGACGACCAACGTTGTTAACCAAACAAAAACAGAAGAGAACTGAGAGACACCACTGATTGTACAAACAGAGTCATTTCTCTTTTACAGTCTTACCTCAAAAAAGGCAACAATAATGGCCCCCAACATGACGATGGCAGAGTTGAGTGCAGCCCAAAGGAGCAGGGAGATGGAGAGGCCGCCAACCTCAGTGAACTTCTCTATATCTGTGGGGGTGAAAGGTTAAGGAATGTCTGTGGACGCTGACATCATGTGACTGAAATTATAAAATGAGGTCAAGCAATTTCACAGCCAATTATTAGAAAAGGGAAGGAAAAAAAATCATCAGCAGATCAGATGCTTCTCTGTTCTGACAGAGAGCTGGTGTATGATGACTTGGTGGTTCTCAAACTGTGGTGCATGTACCAACTGTGGCCGTGGCTCATCATATGATGCAGATTTATTTATTTTAAATCATCAGGATACTCTCTTTGACCACTTGGTACTTGATCCCGGCCAACTGCTCCACCACGATGTCAATGAAACAGGCGATGAGGCCGGTCAGAAAGCCAATCAGACCGCAGACCACCCAACGACTGATCTCCAGACAACGAAAACTCTGAAGACGCCAAACAGAGTAAAAACAAGGGAAATAAACAAAAATAAAAAAGAACACAGAAGCAGAGTGCACCACCGTTTAGCAGTTCTTTTTTTCCCCCAGCTATTGTGACTCACCATGTGACTCATCCTCCGCTCCTCCTCCAGAAAGAGCTGGTTTTCAATGTTATCATAGTCCAGACTCTGGAATTTAAAATAATTACAGTTAAAAAAAAACAACAAACACACATCATCAGAATCAGGAAGAGCATATTTGGCCAAGTATGAAATAAACACATACATGGAAATTAACTTTTCTCTGTGGCTCCACAAGACTTGAAATAAATTAATTAAAAAAGCATAAGGAACTAAATCAATGATGTGTATAGAATCTTTTTTTTTTTTTTTAAATCAACTAAGCTTGAAAATCTTGAAACTCCCTAAACACCATGTCAGGTATCTGCCCCCAGAGGAGTTCAGGTATCAGGGGGTCTGTGGCTTTGGTTACCATTAAACATAAAACAAAGTTTGGTCCATGATCATCTTTGAGTAACTGGTCTGAATTACCTCAAATTTGAGCGACAACAGCTTCTCATTGTGAGGAATCTCTTTGGGTCTCCCTCTGACTGAGTCCTGCAGGAGAGAGAGAAAAGGAAATAAAAAAAACTGTCAGTCGATTCTGACGTGGTCAGCGATGAACAGTGACAGGGAGCTGACACACAAAAAGGTGGTGGAAACGTGTTCTATAGATAGAGTTTGTATGATTTTATAAATTCTAGGAACCAGTCGATAAAACAGGAACTCGGCAGAATTATGACATGCATGAAAAACATGGTTAGAAGATGCAAGGATTATTTTAGTTGTGTTTTGTTCAGAACATCCTTTTAATTGGTCATAAAGGTAAAAAAAAAAACTAATACAGTTCATGTTTATTGTCAAAGTGAATAGATCTGCAAATAAAATTCCATTCAGTCACAAGTTTAAAACATGCAGCAGAAGCAAAATAAACGGTGCAGTGTTGTGCAGGTCTGCAGGGTCGCTGTATCTGCAGCTGGAGCCAAAGCATCTACACAAAGGTAGACATGCAAACAACAAACAAACAAACAACAACATCACATGCACGTCACGGTGTCTCCCATCAGACGGCGATAAAACCAAGAGAATCTGATTGATACTGTCATGGTGAGAAACGAATGCAATGTGCTGCTAAACTAGGTGGAGATCAGATGAGCCCCCGGCAGTGGTCACATGTTCCTGGAGAATGTGCCAGTAAAACTAGAAAACTAGCTTTATTCTTTTCTTGAGCAGTGCAACACTATTAAAAACAAAACAAAACTGTGTCATTTAATTTGTATTCAGTGGAAGTAAATTAAATTTAACCTATAGAAAAAAAATACACTATAATGCACTTTTAACAACGAAAAAAAGATCAAAAATCAGAGTACGTCTAGAAACAGTAAACACACTGAAATTTTAGGACATAGGCCAATTCATTTGTGATGGGACGTTGGAATTATTTACTCATAAAAATCCCCCCCAAAAAAGTGAAAGGTCTACAGGAAATGCTTCTTGTGGTCTCGTTGGTGGGACGGTCGACAGGAGCGACACACAGACACAGGAAGGCGATGACAGTCGGAGCTCAAACTTTACCTCGTCAGACACAATCTCCTCCTCCAAATCCACCGTGCTGAGTCTGCCTATCTGAAACAAACTGCCCCCTTCAGACGTCTGCCCGTCAGAGACAACAACAGAAGATATAACTATATGTACAGCAGTCTTATGTAGGTGAATATGAACAACCAGGTTGAACAAATGTAGCATGACCGACATGAGTTTCACCGTCAGTGTCCATCTTTCATTTTTCTGGCTATAAAAAAAGATAGAACTGGTTATAGCCCCCCCCCCCCCCCCCCCCCGTGGTAACAGATGTGGTACATAATGAATGTATTACATTAAACCAGTCCTAGATTACTTCCACTTTTGGTCTGAGGGTGCAGCAGGTCACCGACTAATCCTTATGTCTGCATTTCACGAGGAAAGGAAGTAGGATTTTCCAGAGTTTAGTTTCCATTTAAGTAAGCAATGAATCAAAGAGAAATATAGTGTTTTAAAAATATTTTTGCAAAACCAAATCATTTTGTTATGTAATCTAGAAAAAAATGTATCATTTGATTTTTTTGATTTTTTTTTTTAAGATTAAAACAACCCAGAAGTTCACGGTGTGTTTAGCAGCATTTAAATATGCAACAGAACTCTGTACTTCCTGGGGTGGTCATTTTGACATCCAGTCATTACTCATTTTTATCAGTGCACTCTTTGCTGATTTCACGATCTTGATGGAACAGGACAGTCGTAAACCAATTAGAAAAAAACTCCACTGTCAAATATTTCTGCAATCTAGTCAACAATTTGTCAGGGATTCATTCCACCACAGCAATGATTCTCCGGCCAAGTTCCATGACAGCTACCAAAGAACTAGTTTCTAATTATATCTGGGTGTTTTGACCCATTGAAAAGGAAAGACATCAATGCCATTTCATATTAAAACATTATCTTTATTACACTCAAAATACCACTAATTAAAGTTTTCCTTTTTCTACGCCACGTTCTGCGTCACGAAATGAAATAAAACAGACATAATTTAGCAACTTATGCTCAGCCGGAAATACCACTTCAGAGCCATGCAGTTTTAAATAATAAGAGCTTTTTTTAAAAAAAATAAAATATGCCCAAACAGCTACTTCCACCTGTTATCCTCTATTAGCCTGTTAGCTATACCTGTCTGCCGTGTCTCTGCTGCTCGGAGCCGTTCAGTAGCGGTGTCCCCTCGCCTATTGCCCCGGACTCGTCCGGTCGGCTGGACCACGACACTTTCTTGGTGATGTTGGCCATGTTGGCCCCCGGTTCCTGCCGGTTCTCACCCCAGCTGACGCCGAATTATCTCATGGAAGGCAGCTGGTTAAGAGTTATTATTCTACCACAGCTCTCCATAATCATCCCTGTAACTCGTGACGCTTTGTAAGGCTCGCGAGCAGGGACAAAATAAGTGACAAGCAGGGTGCATTCTGGGTGTTGTAGTTGTACCACTCGTGGTACTAAACGTATGTAAACAAGCTGCGATTAAAACATTAATGGTGGTGTTTTTTGTCCAATTAATTATTATTATTATTATTATTGTTAATAATGATAATAATAATATCAATAATATTTATTACTAATTAACAATGTTATCATACACTTTGAATAGAGTGAAAACACTCCATGTTCTGTTACAAAATTATTTAATGAAATGATATTTATTACTAATTAACAATTTTATCATACACTTTGAATAGAGTGAAGAACTCAATGTTCTGTTAAAAAATTATTTAATGAAATAATATGGTGTTTTACCTTGGTTTATATTGGTTTATTCACAACAACACAATATACAATAACAATATAATTATCAGTTTATTCATCATAACAATGTCCTGATAATTCAAAAGACAGACATATTGGCTATGCACTGTGTTGTTACAGCTTGGCTCTACAATTAAACAAAGTGCAGCACCATTAAACATTGAAAAGAAACATTCTTCACATTTACCCAGAAACATGACCAGTTTAAGAACCGAGATTTGAATGAAGTAAATGGCCTAAATATAGCAAATCTATGTTTATTTTAATCTTGCAAATATGAATTTATCGAGAACTGACTTGTTACCAGCAGTAGCATTACCTCGGTAAAGCATGACTACAGATATGTCTGTACATATATAAGACTTTTGAATCAAAGATACTGAAAGAATTGACCTGAAGACTCGTTCTCAGACATTTAAATTCTCATCCCAAAGCCTCAAACACAGTGCTCTAAACATTCACATGCCACATGCTGTACCCCTCCATGAATCTCTTTAATATCCTCCATTCCCAGCACCACACCTCTAGGCACTCCTTTGCCTTCTGCCACACCTTTCACCTCTGATGGACTCAGCACTCGGCTCCAAACCCGGAATCCTGCCATCTGACCAGCAAAACCCTCTGCGGAATCAAACTCCCCGCCAACAGAGTCCTGCTCCTGCCCCAGAACCACTGATCCGCCCCCAGGAATCTCCCAGCCCTTCCTGAAGTTGGAGCCTGAAGAAGTGAGCCGAGCGTCGCTGTAGTGCCAGAACCGACCCTGGATGGAGGACCAGAGAATGCAGAGGTGGTGCCACTGGGCGTCAAGGATGGATGATACTGGGAGACGGCGGTAGACGGTGTCTCCGATGACAAAGTCCAGAAAGGGCGTAGAGGGGGAGTTGTGGGGATAAGAAGAGAACGGAGAAGAGGAGAAGAAGGTGTGAGGCGTAGACGGGGAGGTGGAAGAAGGGTCGCGGCCATACAGAACTAACTGGTTATCATTGTCTTCGGTGGCATAAGAGAACAGCGTGCCAACGTAGGAGCCCTCCACACGGATCCACAAGCACAGGGAAAGTTCAGGAAGCAAGGGGAGCGTGGGGGAGATGGTGACGTAGTTCGCCGATGATGCAGTCGGGAAGAACAGCATGGAGTCTACGTTACAGACTAAAGAGGAAGAGGGCAAAAATATTGCATTTTTTAAAACACCAACAAACAAAATGATAAAGACTAAAGAGGAAGAGGGCAAAAATATCTATATAATATATATAACATTTTTTAAAACACCAGCAAACAAAACGATAAAGATCAATCAATCAATCAACAAGGATCCATAAATGTGGTGAAATTTAAGGCAATGTCATTTATCTGAAAAAAGGTAAATTGACAATAAGGAGAACTTTATCCCAATCTTATTTTAATAAAATTGGGAAAAAATAGTGCTAAGCAGCCATATGTAATAATGGTGCAATGTAGCAACTTTACTCACTGGTTGCATCTTTTTTAGGAGTTGTTCGTTCTGGAATCTTGTGCCTCACAGGAAGCTGGAGGTAGTTAGGGATCACGGAGGTGCCGTTATCCTCCTCTTCACCTTTCCACCTAATCGTCCTGGACTCATGCGGTGCAGGCGGACGTTGAGGGAGAACATCCTGGGAGTCAGTTCTGGTTCGGCTCATGTCTTGTCTATTTCTGTTAGATTCGAGATGCGTTGAAGTCCGTGACTGAGAGGAATGATTGAGATCCTGTCTCCTTGGCAGTGAGGCCTCAGTTTGACGGTTATAAAAAGGGACAGATTGGCGAGGTTGGTGCGGTTCCTGTCTTATTGGGTAGGGTCTGGTTCGGCTCTGCAGCTGGACCTGTGACTGGGGCTGGTGGGAGTCAGGCAAGGGTCTTGGATTTGTGTATTCATCTTGACGAGAGCGTGGCAGAGGTCCTGGTGGTGGGGCTTTAAAATGTTTAGGTTGGTTTGTTATTTTTCCTTGGTGTGGGTTAACGTGTGGACGACTGGTTTGACCGAGTCCTTCTGTCCTGGGCCGGTAATATCCCCCCGGAATCCTTCCAGGCCTGCCTTCTTTGTGAGTTTGTCCTCCACTCTGCGGTTCGTAATATCCTCGTGGAGTGACGTTGGAGCCAAGATGTCCTCCTTCCTTCACCGAGCTCCTCATGTTTCCACCTCTGTTCGTGTGCAGGACCTCACTCAGCTGTCCCTCCACTCGAGTGACACGCAGCACCTGGTTTTTCAGTGACTCCTGCAGCCCCTTCAGCCCCACCAGCAGCTCGTCCCGTTGAGCCTGCAGGGCAGCCAGCCTTTCCTCTTGGCTCTGAAGCTCCTGGCTGAGGTTGGAGAAATCCTGACCAAGATCAGGCTTTTCTTTTTGGATTTGGCGGCGGTTTTCCCTGAGGCTTCTCTCCAGCAAAGCCATCCGTCCGTCGATCCGCTTGCACTTCTTCTCAAGCTTCTTATTCAACTCCCTGGATAAAGAACGGCACGGGACAGGAAGGACAAAAACCACAAAACAGATTCTTCGATTTACACAAAGTTTCTCAATAACGTTTCACCTTCACTGACCTCAGACTCTCCATCTTCTCCACTGTGCTCTGATTCAGCTGCTCCAGACTTTGCGACATTTGTTGGTAACGGTCCTCCAAGGCCTGAACACGACTCTCCAAGGCCCACGCAGAGTTTCTGCTCTGGTTCAGTGCCAGCAGGTCCAGACGGGTCTGGGTCAGTGCCCGGAACTGTTGGAACTAAAATGGAAATTGGAATGGATTTTCCCAAAGCCTGTCATTGGTTTAGATTATAGTTTGGTTCTGTGACGAATGTTACACTATGGATTTAAAGTTAAACTTCAAGTTAACAGCTAACAACATGTTTGTGAAACGACATCTTTTTTACATCATGCTGCAATGAGAAGTATTTCCATGACATAGTTAACAGATTATATCTGCTCTAACATTCTCTCCAAGCACCAGTAAATATTAAACTAACTCCTCCATTTCAACTACCAGTCCTGCCCGCTGTTTCTCCAAGGTCACATACACAATTCACCATTTATATTTATCAAGGCTGAAAACCAAAATGCAACATCTTGTCAATAACAGTTTACAGATTCAGACCAACCTGTTCGTTGAGTCGCCGCAGCTTCTGGGATGCAAAGTCAATTCCCTGCACGTCTGCAGAACGGAGCTGCAGCAGAAACATGGAGATGAGGATCAGGGGCCAGTGGATGGATGTGAGGCTGACCATGGTGCAGCAGAGCTGGGGCTGGAGCTTCAAGCAGCCTGGATCCCTGTCTGGAAGGTTTGGGGAACAAATTGAATTGTAGAGAGAAAGACTTGTAAATGATGTTGGAACACCCACGGACTGGGACAGGAACACACATTTTCCATTATCCACAATCATATCATTGGGGAAATGAGAGGAAATGCAGATGGATCTAACAGGTAGCCATCTCTCTCTCTCTCTCTCTCTCTCTCTCTCTCAGCAACTATAACAGTTTTTTGACTATTTTTCGTTTGAAAAAACTTGGGATCATTTAAGGACATTTAGTAATAATAATATTAAAACCACAACAACAAATGAATACTGATGGAAACACAACACACTAAATGTGTTGATCGGCTGAAAACATGCTCATGTCCTGTGAAGCTGTGCTTTACAAGGAGCAGTAAAACTCATGATGAGTGGGTTGAGGGTGGGGTGAGGTGTGGGTCGGAAGGTGGGGTGAGGTGGGGGGGGTTGTACTTTCCTTTCCCCTCCCTACACTGACTTTGACCAAAGGCTCTGGCTCCAGCTCTTCCTCTTCTATAACTTCTTCTTCTGCTTTTTGATCAAATGAGTCAATCCAGGAATGATCCCTTGTGTTTTATGTTCATTACAGGGTTGCGACACCTTGGCTGCCTCTACACCACACCGTGGAAATTAAAAAAAAAAAAAAAAAAACGGCTAACATCACTAATCCAAAAATAGTCACAGGACATCGAGGGCAACTGGACGAAGTAGGTTTTTTTTTTGTTTGTTTTTTTGTTTTTTTGGATTAAATAACACAGATGACCGAGACCCTACACAGACTAACATCAGTTTAAATAAAAAACCAAGGAATAAAAAAATCATCCTGATGTCCAGGTTGTCCACCAAAATTGATTAAATAATGAATTAATTAAAATTAATTTTACAATTAGAAAACTAGTGATTATGGCAGTGGTTCTCAACCTTTTTTTTTTGGGTTTTGACCCCATTGGGACATCACAAATTTCATCACAACAAATGTCTCACAACAATATGTAATGTCTCAACATCACAATTGAGACATTAGTAGCTGTCCCTGACTGCAGTCATGTGATCACAGATGGATATTTTATATGCTGCATTTTATTTGAACCCATATTTAATGCTGTTGTGCGTGGTGTCTTCTAAAAACAACACAAAACAAAAAAACCAGAAAAAAACCAGGGGTCTTAAGCAACGGCTCCTGTTTCACCACAGTTGTCAGAGACATGATGCCTAGAACCTTTCACTTTCTGTTGTCAAGCTGGAAACCCCTGAACGCCTCATTTCAGGGTAGAGAAGTTAAGCATTTGACCAACTACATCTCTGCAGACCATTTCTCTGCCTTTAGTAGACACACGTAGTTTGTCTCTACTTTTTACTTTTCTTTCCCTGTCTGAAGGGATCGCACTTACGGCAGGATTTCAGAGTCTTTTGTCTTTTTTTTATTTTTTATTTTTTAGTTCTGCTGCTGAGTGTGCTCAGGTCACTCTGACACCGTTGTCATCATGTCAGAGAACACAGACGAAAAGACTCCACTATTGAAGAGAAGACTGACATCCTCTGAATCAAAGGTGAGAAACGACAACACAAATAAATATATCAGTAAAATCATTTTTTAACATTGATAATTGCTGACGACTAATACTTTCGGCCACAAGCTTCTTCACTTCTTCACTTATATTTCACATCCCACATTTCACATAAGCTTTAATGCAGAAGTCCACTGTAGTCTTAGATTCATTTAAAAATGTGTCAATTATCCCCTCGGTTTAATGTTACAGGGAAACTAAACAGATGCTGGAAAATGCAGATTATTTGAATCAAAGCAGATAAAGTCCATGTGTTTTATTATGACAGGGTGACATAATCAGGACTCAGATGCAGAATCAGTCAAATTCCCAAAAAAATCTGCCAATATATTTATACAAAATATTTATAAATTTTCTACAGCTTAGTCCTGCAGTTGTAAAAACAAGTTGCAAAGGAGGCTGAAGCTAATGCTAATGCTAACTTCCATGGAGGGGAAACAGGGACAAATCCTTGAGTGTCGTTAGTCCACGGTAGGATCATGCATAAAGACTGAGTGTCGTTAGTCCACGGTAGGATCACGTATAAAGACAATAAAAAACAATTCACACTAACGTTCAAAAACAATTCAACATGTTTTTGGACTGTGGGAGGAAACTCAAGTACCTGGAGAACCCACCAGTGACCACCAGTAGTAGGTGCTGTTTCACTCTGTGAAATATCTCTTCCTTCCAGATCAACAACTCCAAGCTGTTCCTGGCAGTCTTCTCGGCTGTTCTTGGGAACTTCAGCTTTGGTTTCTCCATGGTCTTTTCCTCCCCCGTCCTCCCACAGCTCAAAAACGACCCAAAGCTCGGGATGACGACAAGTCAGGCCGCTTGGTTTGGCTCAATTTACACGCTGGGCGCCGCGGCCGGCGGGCTGGGGGCGATGTTGCTGAACGACCTGATTGGGCGGAAGCTCAGCATCATGGTGTCAGCGGTGCCGTCCACTATTGGGTGAGTCTCAGGAGCAGTTCTTCAGATAAATCTAGACCTTTGTTTTCCAAAGACTGGGTCACGACCCTCAGGTGGGTCGCAAGAGTTTTTTTTTTGGGTCATCTCGCATCATGTTTCCCAGGAGTTTACGAATAATGTCTATTGACTTGGGTCGCAAAGGTTTGTGACTTTTAAAATATGGGTCCCCGACCCCTGACCTGAGAGCAGTGTACGCACACCTGTGCTGAGTGTGTCAGTTTGTCAGTACCCACACCTGTATCTGTGCTGCAGATACATGCTGATGGGAGGAGCGATGAACCTGTGGATGCTGAACGTGGGACGTTTCCTGACGGGGGTCGCTGGTGGGATGACGGCAGCATCCATTCCTGTAGGTGTCCAATCATGGCTCCAGAAACAAAAACAACAAAAACAACTCCTTTTTGTTATAGAATTCTCATCACGTGTGTGTCCACGTCACAGGTTTACATCTCCGAGATCTCCCACAGAAAAGTCAGAGGAGCTCTGGGCTCCTGCCCTCAGATCACGGCTGTGTTCGGTTCCCTGGCTCTGTATAGTTTAAGTAAGAGTTTTACCAACAATGTAACTGTAATCTGACCTCACCAGACGGTCTAACCCCTCACCATCATGTCCAGGTCTGTGTGTGCCGTGGCGGTGGTTAGCGATCCTGGGGGAGGTGCCGGCGGTGCTGATGGTGGTGCTGCTGGTCTTTATGCCCTCCTCTCCCAGGAGGCTCCTCTCCTTGGGCAGAGTGGAGAAGGCTGAGAAAGCCCTCCGTTGGCTGAGGGGCAGTAACTACGACACCTGCATTGAGATGAGTGCCATACAAGTAAGAGTGTAACACCTGGTGATCATCAGCGACAACCACCCTCAGGGGTTTCGACTGACTTTTTTTTTTCTTTCTTTTTTTTCTCCCGTCCATGCTTTGACAGCGCAGCATCGACACTCAGACCAGAGTCACCCTGTCCCAGCTGGGCATGCCCGTCTTCTACAAGCCCATACTGATCTCTGTGGTGATGCGTTTCCTGCAGCAGATGACGGGCATCACGCCCATTCTGGTCTACCTGCAGTCCATCTTTGATGAGAGTAAAGTCTCATTTCCAGCCAAGTATAAAGACACAAACAATATCACCATTATCTGTGTTCAAATGTCTTGGTAACACAGAAGATCTTGATTTGATTTTTTTTTTTCTTTTGAAGATATGACGCCGCCCTCGTTGGTGTCGTCCGCCTCGTCTCTGTGGCCATAGCTGCCTTTTTGATGGACAAGGCGGGTCGCAAGGCCTTGCTGTACACATCGAGCATGCTGATGTTTCTGTCCACCCTGACTCTGACCATGATTTCCCACACTACGCCGTGTCCTCCGGGTCCCACTCCTCCAGAACCTACTCCTTCAAATCTCACTCTAGGTTTGGACCATAACAGCTACGAACACGCTCTGCAGGCCGCCGCGAAAGGTTCCGGAAGCATCATTCCTCTCATCAGCACCATGGTGTTCATTTTTGGTGAGAAGTGAATCTTTCTTAATGTAATTTTTTTTTAAACCAACTTTCAATATGCTGAATTTTTTTTTTTTAAAGGCGCTACATCCTATTTATTTACTACAGCCAGTTATTCTTTGCCTAATTTTGATATTTTTGGATTAGCTCTGTTAGCTCCTTTATTAAGGACACATTTTGTTGATTGTTTTTTATCATGCTACTTGTTAGCTTTGTAATAAAATTGTTGCTAATTTTCTAGGCTATGCCATTGGCTGGGGCCCGATCACATGGTTACTAATGTCCGAGGTGTTGCCGCTGGTTGCCCGGGGAGTGGCTTCAGGCCTGTGTGTAATGGTCAGCTGGTTGACCGCCTTCATGCTCACACACGCCTTCAAACACATTCTGGACCAGAAGTTACTGTACGTGTCGTACCTGTGCTTCACCGTGGTGTGTGTTTTCTGCCTGCTGTTCAATGCCGTGGTCATCCCAGAGACTCGCGGTCGCTCGCTGGAGGAAATAGAGAACTACTTCAGGACGGGCCGCACCTTCACCATCAGACCCAGTCAGTCCTCGGGGCAGACCACCTGAAGCTGCCGGCCCTTCTTAAACAGTAAAGACATGTTGTGGTCAAAAAGATACTGTCTTAAAATACATATATATATATATATGTATATATATATGTATATATTTATACATATATATGTATATATATATGTATATATATATACATGTATATATGTATATATATATATATATACATATATATGTATATGTATATATGTATATATATGTATATATAATGTATATATAGCCATCAGCCATGTAATACATAATAAATGTAACAAAATAATACTGTAAAATGAACAGTGTTTTTAAAGTATAAAGCAACAATACAGCTTCTGATGTTTTCTCTTTCTCTTGGTGACCAAAGGTCATCAGGTCAGCACTAATGGACATGTAACTGTTTCATTTGACCAAAAACAACTGTATTTTCTTCTCTCCTTTTGTTAAATGTTATATTTATACACATAAACTATGGCCATACAGTCGAGACTTTGATTGTTGAGAATCTTTTTTTTTTTTTTTTTTTTTTTAAAGACGTGGAGTTTCCTGGTGAAGTTTTGCATGAGTCACGACCATGAATCCTCTCCTGTAAACACTAAGCCTCGGTCGGATGCTCCTTTTATAATCTTGAACCACACAGAAAGTTTCTCCAACAATATTTGTGAGACGTTTTTCTGGTTTGTACGTTACTCTCCTCTCCCTGTGTCCAAAGAAACGAGCAAACAAAAATAAAGGGAAGGGAAGTGATGTCTGCCTCCCCCTGTGGTGACTCAGCTGGTCACATGATGCCCTGGACTATCAAAACAACAGGATTAAGTCGGATTCAGCCACTGATGCACCTGTACACGCTGACATACCAGGTGTACGTCGCTGGAAGGCTTAGGCGTATCACTGTAAGATGGACACGGCAGGTTTCAGTCTTTGTCTGTGTCTGTGTGTGTGTGTGTGTGTGTGCGTCACTCCTTGGTAAAACAATAAAGCCTTGCGTTAATTGATGACAACAGAGGAAGTTCAATAATAAATCAAAATGATCAGAGGTTCATGTTTCATTTAATACTATTATTCAAATATTTTTGGAATATCTTCCTTTTACAGAGAAAGGCTGAGATGATTTGACGAGATGAGGATGAAGAAGAAGACGAAGAAGAAGACGAAGAAGAGAGTGTGAGAGTTTATTCATACTAGACATATACATTCACAAAAACATAAATATGGTCTGAATACACACATCATTGAGATGTTGACACACACACACAGACAAAGAAGAAGAAAAAGAAGAAAAGGAGAATTCCACACACACACAGACAAAGAAGAAGAAAATTCATATTCATAAAATGATATTCATATTGAATTTCCTTATTTTATAAGATTAAAAAATGTAAATTATTAAATTAAATGTATGGTTGTCATGTCCCAGAATTCTGGATCAATAGAGGAGGAAGGTACTGTGTACTGTAGTACTACAAAACTGAAAGTAGTATTTTAGTTTAATAATTATTTTTAACTGTCAGTCAGTGCAGGAATCATGAACAACCACTAAACTAAAAAAAAAAACTTTCACACACTTATGGTGTATCTCTCTCTCTCTCTCTCTCTCTCTCTCTCTCTCACACACACACCGTTGTTATCATTGGTAACCTCAGTTTATGACAGGACGAAAATCTCTCTGTTCTCAGGAATCTTGTTCAACAAGCCCATCGAAACACACACACACACACACACACACACACACACCACCTCACCCAGCTGGCATATCATGGAAGACCACACCCCAACATCAAACACACCTTCACTCCTGTACAGTTACAGATGGACAGATTCTGACTCATCTCTGTTGCTGTCCTTTAACAAAATTTTCACCACATTCCAGAGAGTTTTTTTTTTTTTTTTTTGCCTGAGGTGAAAATGCCACTGATGTAAATCAGAGTAACATGTTTCCCTGTGTATTAATGTGCAGTCACTCAGCGGTTCTCACTCTGTGATCCAGTGACCAGCAGCAGAAGAATGTGGTGGAACGGGCCTGCTCCCAGCTGAGTGAGGAGGGAACAACCTCACCAGACCGCCTCGCAACGCAACTCTGACGCTGACGCCATGACACGCAGCGCAGGCGGGGTGAAACCCAGCAGAGAGAGCTGCAGACTGGGCCACAGCGGCTGGTCTGACCTGTGAAATAAATGAATTTAAAAAACTGATCCTGACAACAGTAATGGGTCTGAGTGCAGACTGAAGGCTGCTGTTTGAACCAAACCATCAACAGGTAATCTGTGCAAGAAAGTCACAACGAGTACGTCACCACCCAAAGGTCATCGGTCCAATTCAGGATGTGAACCAGTGACCTTACTGCTGTCAGGCATCCACGTCAAACACTGCAGCACAGAGCTTTTTTTTTTGTCACAGCACAATAATAATAATAATAATAATAATAATAATAATAATAATAATAATAATAATAATAATAATAATAATAATAATAATAATAATAATAATAATAATAATAATAATAATAATAATAATAATAATAATAATAATAATGTATGTTTAACATTATATAAATATACATTATTATTATTATTATTATTTGTTCTATTTCTTGGAAGCTCTTCAGCCATCTTTCCTCGTACCTGGACTTTTAACATTTATCAAAGGACATTTTAGTCACTCACAGACAAATCACAGACACTTCACAGACAACAGACAACTTTTGGAACTGCTGGCCATCCTTCAGTCCAATCATCCAACCACTGATGTCATAATGAGTCCTAATTTTCTCCTTTCTACATGTTCACCACATCAGTTGATTGAACCGTCCACAGCCCAGAGCTGCAGCTTCCTGATCCCTGAGGGACTGGTAACCCTGGACTAACTAACTAACTACTCTGAATTCCTGTCATATTTTAAAGGTGGGCGTTAGACTCAGTTGTGAGATGTGTGTCAAGGTATGATGGTGTTAAGATGTAGATGTCACCCTCCGAACCACCGCCCCGCCCCGCCCGTTAACTCCCAATGTAATCCTCATGAATTACAATCAGAAAAAAAAGAACTCCTTAATTCTGGAGCCATCATTATACGACGGGACGACATCATCATACGACGGCACCTCAGTGTCTGCAGGTTCCACCTAAAACTGCTGAGTGACTCACTTCTTCAGTGTCTTTGTCAGTGAGGGCGGGGCCGTGGGCGTGGCCAGGGAGAGGCCGGCGTCAGGTACAGGTGACACAGGTGGATGTAGCTGCTCCAACCAGTTTGGACTCTACATCATCATCAGTATCAGCAGCAGCAGCAGCAGCAGCAGCATTCACACACTCACACACTCACAACTCTGCACACTGACGACAAGGCACCAAGGTAGGTCTGTCTCTCACACACACACACACAGACACAGACACCACTGCAGCAGTGAAGGCTGGAGCATTGACAGAATTAGATAAGATTGAGTTAAGGTTTAGTTAAGGTTTAGTTAAGGTTTAGTTCAGTCATTTCCACAATAGAATGAATGTAAAGAGACGACTGTAGCTGCACAGGTCTGTCTCTCACTTCCACACATTATTCTGACCTCGCTTAAGTTCAGTGACATTAGACACACACACACACACACACACAGACACAGACACAGACACAGACACCGGGGTTTAAATCCATTTGGAGTTGATGTAATTGACTTACGTTCAGAGCAAAAGTCTGAAAAATGTCGTGTCGTGTCATCATCGTTGACACCACGGTGGTTAAACTTACAACTTTCAAATTGATTCATAAAAATCCGATGTGCAGTTGTCATTGGAGATCTACAGATGGATGAATGTGTGAATGTGTGAATGTGTGTGCGTCGCAGTAGAACTGATTCTGAGCCTTTTTTTCTTTGGTCGTTTGTGAATGAAACTGGAAAAATTAGAAACTGAGGACGAACTCCTTTACAGTGGAAGGTGCGTCTCTCTCTCCCTCTCTCTCTCCCTCTCTCTCTCTCTCTCTCTATTCTATTGCCATGAATTGTTCATTGTTCAATTGTATGTTTGTGCATTGAAGCATTAATTTAGAAAAAAAAAGTTATTTACCTTGGTATCAGAGCTGTGGTAAATACATTACACAACAGTTACTTCATTCACTGGTTTGAAACTACAGTTAAAAAAGTAAAAGTAAAAAAGTAAAAAAAAAGTAAAAAAAAGTAAAAGTTCAGTTAAGCTAAAATAATTTAAGTAAAGTTAAGAGTTATGGTTACATACGATGAAGTAAAGGTTTTAATTAAGGTATAAGAAAATACCATTGAGGTGAATTAAATGAGTTAATGCTAGTTTGGTCAAATTAAGATCAAGTTTAAAATAAGTCGATAAAAGCAACGGAAATAATGAGTCAAATTAATGTAAAATTTAAGTTTAGTTTAGTTTAGTTTAGTTAAGCTCAGTAAACGTTTGGCAAAATGACACTGTTGTGATTCCACCTTAAATATATAAGTGAATTATTAATACAGATTAGAGTTTAGGAAAAATCAAAGTTAAGGGTTTTTTGTTGTTGTTGTTGTTGTTTTGAGACTACTTCCTGGTTGGTGTTTTGTTTTTAAATCAGGGATAGTTTTGGGTTTTTTTATGATTAATTTTTGGTTCTGGTTCAAATCATCTGATCTCATCTGTGTGACTCCTGTAATTATTCACATTATATTAATTTGAGTGACTTCCTTAATTAAGACATGTGACGCTGACAGTAGGTTCCTCCTTCTCTCCTCCCTGTGCTCCTTCCTCACCTTTCCTCGCTCTGGTTCCTTCCACCCTACACTCAGTCAGGTTTGACCAGCAGGAGGAGACACACCTACCACTGTTAAAGTCTTTCGGGGTGTAGCCGCGTCAGAAGTGACAAATTCTACCTCACCCCCCCCCCCCCCCCCCCTCATGTGTTACAGCCCCACATCTCGGTTCCCTCAGGGTCACACGTGTCACTCCTCACACACATACAGACGCCTTTGTTTCGACAATAGCCTGAAACTTTCCCCGTTTGTCCTTCTAAAGTATCTGTGCAATGTGACAGAGATACATTTTCGGAAGCCGCACCCAGCGACTGCCTCCACGGCAGCATCACACCCTCCCATCCCTGATGACACGGATGACATGAGCATCAGAGCAGTCACTCATATTTAGGTGTGCTCCATAAATATGTTTGTAAAACATCTTTTGATTCTTGTAAAAAAGCTGTACTTTTGCAGATTTTATTTGTTCACTCACATCCCGTGTTTTAATCTATCCCACCCGCCACCACCCAGCAGTGTCCTGGTTCCACCACAGCAGCTCCACCCATATTACCTCTCAGTGTTTTTTTTTGTTTTTTTTTATCACTTACTGAAATTCAGCCTCAAAAGAAAAACGAGCGAATCATCAGTTTTCCACACAAACACAAAGCTAAGACGGGTGTGTTTGTGTTTGGCTCGTCCAGCTTCAGTTACAGCTGCTGATTAATACACAGTGGAGCTGAGATGTCGAGGAAAACACCCAGCAGTGCTGACCTCAGATCAGTGATCCTGTTCTCCACCAGCACGGAAACACAACTATCAACAAACAGCTCATACGTTCGTCCAGTCGTCAGTGAAGGTCTGCAGAAAGATTTGATTTCTGCTCTCACTAATCCAATATACAGAAGACGCACACACACACACACACACACACACACTTGCGGGAATGCAACCAGCCTGCATGTTTCTGTCAGTGTCAGCTCAGACAGACTGAAGGTGTGTCGACCAAACGTGCTGCCTCACACACACACACACACACACATCGACTCTCATAGAGAGAAACATCTTTTCACACTAACGTTCACATCTACAGCAAATACACACTTGACAGATCAGGGCCGTCCGTCTGTTCAAAGCTGGGCCTCAAACCGCTGTGACCTGTGACCTCTGTATTCTTTGGCTACTTCCTGTTAACATATTGATCTTTTAGTAAGCTATATATTCAGATAGTTTGTTGGTTTATAGTTTTTCTTAGCTTAGTAATCTTGGGCCTTTTCTTAGTTATGTTTTTGAAATACTAGAGTCTGTGTCTCTATGTGTTTTAGCGACAATTGCTTTTGGCTAGTTAGCTAGTTAGCTAGTTAGCTAGTTTAACGACCATTATGACCATTAATGACTTTTGATCATAGTAAGCAGAGTAATATTTGAGTTCTTCTTCATGTTTTTTAGTTATATTTCAAAACTTTGAGTTTTTACAGATATTTTAGCTAACTAACTAATGGTGCTACATTTTTTGGCAATCTTGTAAACAAAGATTAAACGATTAGATTATTGTTGTAATGTTTAAATTAATCTTTTCTTCTCTATCTGTCTGTCAGGATTTCTCTCTTGTTCTCTCTCTGTTTTTTTGTTTATAAGGCAATATTTGTGGGGTCACTTTTTTGGAAAAATACTATTTAGCGTTTGTGGGGTCACTTTTTTGGAAAAATACAACAGGAGTTAAGATTAGCATAACAGTCAGATTAAAGTTTCGGTAAGGATTAAAATTAGTCATATATTTTCAATAGTCAATGGAAATAGTGCATGTGTGTGTCACTGGGATAGTTGACGTACTGTAACAACAGCAGCGGTGATGTTTTTATGAACAGCTCAGCAGCTCAGGGTTGGGCTTTATTAACCCTCCACAAAATGACTGTCAATCGATACCACTTGTTGTTTGTTTTGTTTATGTGAGGTGACAATTAGAAAACCATCGTCTGGTTTTTAAGTGGTCGAATGATTTTCATATTTTGCCGGCAGACATCTGTCTGTTCATCAGGCCACAGCTTTATATTCCTCACTGACGGCGACTGTAACCTGACGGTCTGTCTTGTAAATACAAGCAGGTTTATCAATGACACTGCACTTTTTATGAACCAAAACATTAATATCAAGTATATTTCTATCAGATTTATAGGAATTTTTCTTTCAATTCCTACACTTTTTATGAACCAAAACATTAATATTGTGGTTAATAATCAAGTATATTTCTATCAGATAGATTATAGGAATTTTTCTTTCAATTCCCTCCTAGAAAGTGTTTAGGCAAATATTCAACTGTTGTAAAAAAAACATAAAAAGGCATAAAAATGTGGCTTCTACGTGGGTGAGGTCACCAGCTCATCACACTTCAGACGTAAAGTCGTGAGGAGGAATGTCACCCCAGGGCGTTGATGACAGGAAACATCCCTACAATGAACCAGGGCTGAAATATAACAGTGACTGTGTAGCACAGGCGTTTTATAACTTTTTTTGCGTCGAACTTTGTCTCCATCTAGTGGCAGCAGCAGCATCACATTTTGCGTGTGTATATTAAAGAAGCCTCTACCAAAGACTTAATACCTAGTGGTAGGATTATGTCCACTCTTTTTCACCCACTGAATCACAACTTTTTGTAATATTAATTAGAAAAATATGGCTTTTTATTTCTAACTTGATGCTGTTTTTGTTACGTTTATGCCTAACTTTTTACTATTTACGTGCAAACTGTTACTTTCTTCCTTGTCTTTTTGTTTGTTGCATCTGTTTCCTGTTGCCTCTAACGCTCTTGTCTGTTTGTAGCACAATGAGTGCAGATGGGAAAACAGAACTTCCTCCCTACATCTTACCAGGTGCGTCCAAACACAAACATGTAGATGCAATTCATCATCCTCATCATCATCCTCATCACCATCATCATCATCAGCTCTATTTATACATCTCTATCTGTTTGTTTTTTCTTTTCTTTTTTTTCTTCCTGTTGCTCCAGTAGAAGCTAAATCAGATGGAGTGAAGATCTACCACCTTCACACACCTTTCACTCCTACATCTCCACAAACAGGAGTAACCGCCAGCGGAGCTGCACCAGGTAAACCACTTAGCTCATGTTAACAGCGGTTTATCCTTTCACATCCTCTTTGACTTCCTCGCCTCTGTTTTTCCCTGCCCATCTCTCTCTCTCTCTCTCTCTCTCTCTCAGTGTACACAGGTGGAGGAGGGACTGATGATGGCAAACATAAGTTTGTTAGCTACGACTCAGAGCTGGGACGGAATCCGGGCATGACGACCTGCACAACCTGTCAGCAACAGGTCCTGACCAATGTCACCTACAAAGCAGGGACGTACGCCTGGCTGATGTGTCTACTCTTCATCTGCTGCGGGTGAGTTTCTCTTCAATTCCTGTGACTAGTTAATTTTTTATGTTCAACTAAACAGGCCAAATACTGCATGTTAAAATTCACAGTCACAAATGTTTTGCTCAGAACAAAACTAATGAGTCTGTCTCTGCACGTGTGTCTCTGTGGGCCTCAGGTTGGTGTTGTGCTGCTGCCTGATTCCATTTTTCCTGAAAAACTTCAAGGACGCCTACCACACCTGCCCCCGCTGCAACCGAATCCTGCACGTGGACAAGAAGAAGTGCTGTAAATGACCTGCATGAGGACGGAGGTGGAGTCATGGAAATGAGCAGCGACAACTTTTGTCCACATTCTGCTCGTCTGATGGAGGAGAGGTCGGCGGGGCAAAACAAAGCACAGGACAAATGCAACTTATTCCTATGGATATCCGTCACAGTCAGGACTAAATTAGGCACCAGGGATTTTCACACCACACTAAATTATTCACATCCAAACCAGGAAAGATTGCACTGTCAGCGCTGTGTTGTCTCTCCCTCACTGGAGCTCATACTTCAGTCTCTCCAGATGCAGTTTTTTGTAGTTGTTTCTTTTTTTTTTTGGAACTCAGTTATATTTAATTCCCATGCCCTGCAGTAGAACTCTCCTGACCAATCTAGTCACAGCGTTTACATCCAAAATGTTTAAATGAAGACTTGTATATAGATTATCTTTGAATATATCAATAGACGAGTCAGAAAACAAACATTACACCAAAACTAATAATGCAAAAAAAAAAACAAAAAAAAAACCAACACACACTTCCTCACCCAGTATATGTCAGTTATGTTGTTTTTGTTTCTGTTTTCAAGCTTTTTTTTTACCTCCACTAACTTCAAGCTCGGTTTATGGAGGGAAAAAATGTCAGTTGTCATTTATAAACCTATTATTTTAACTCCTATATGAAGAAGGGAAGACGGGCAATATTAAAGAGCATGAAGTTCAAGTTTCATTCTTGTATCATAAAGGACAAACAGCAGCCAGCTGTAAATATAACTTTGACTTTTTGTTTAGATCCTTTTAGGCTTTACCTCCAATAAAGACTTTTGTCTGTGTCTTTACGTTGCAATGCAAAATAAAAGCAGCACTATTCCACAGAGTGACGTGTGTGGGTTGTGATTGTTATGAGAAACATGAGGGCAAATGAAGCTCAACACTTTACAAATACCTCGTATAATTGTCTATGTTACCCACAAATTGATAACTGATAACACTGATGACTTTTTGCATCACTGAACATTTTCTAAATTCTCTCAAAAAAAATTACAGTGGAAAAAAAAATAAGTACACACTATGTTCTTCTAGCAGCTGCCTCTAGAGGGCGCTATAGCAAACCACAAGCCTCAGCCTTGTCTGTCCCCCCTCACATCATGTACAGATTGTGGATTCTTAGACCCAGTCACTTAGTACTGTAACAATACTGTAAGGACAACTGAAGGAAATTGATTGTGGATTCTTAGACCCAGTCACTTTGTGCTGTAACAGTACTGTGAGGACAACTGAAGAAAAATTCACGCAACTGTTCACACTCACATTCACACCACCGATCAATTCATAACGCAGTTAATTCACAAGCCGTCCAAGCCAGGACACAAGCTGTTAAACGCAAGTCGTCCAACTATTGGTTATTTTCTAAATGCTTCGTGTTAGCTAAAAGTTAGGAAAAATGGAATCAATCAAACGTTAGCGGAGAAAATGCTAAAAGTTAGCTAAATGTTAGCCAGGATTTGGGTAACAGGTATTGGAATCAACTAAGAGTTATCTGGTCTTTTCCACCTTTCTGTTCAGCTTTTAGAACATCGACTAAACAGAAGTCCTCGGTCTCTTCACCTGCGTTCACTCGTGTGGACAAGCAGCCAGGATCGATGGGTTTGTTTTTATAGAAAATTTTATTCAACATACATTTTTCCAGCAAAAAGGCAATATACAGGAATAGTTGTCATATGCTGCTGCTACACTGAGGATTTTTAAACTGGAAACCATCAAATTAAGGTGTGATTCTGCAGGTCATCATCGTACTGCACTTATTTTTTTTTTCATCAAGACAAAACCAATGCAGTTAGTTTTTTTTAAAAAGAAAAAATATTGTAACAGAAAAAAAATCATCATCATCCATGGTACATCAGGAACGCAAAGTAAAGAAAAAAAAAAAACCTACACACAAGAAATATGAACACCTGGCTCCTTCTGTACCCAACAACAAAGGCGTGTTTCTCTTTAATTTTACACGTTCATATTTTTAAATATACAATTCTTAAATGTTGTCTTTACAGAGCCAGCCATAGCCATGAGGAGAGCGTTTCATCGCCGCTTCCAAAAGAAAACAAAGAAATAAAAATTCATCGGGCTTAAAGTGTTTCTTACAATGCTGGTTTTGTCTCTACACAATCCTCACAAATGTGGGCTCTAAGTGTCTGCAGCTCCCTAACCAAGCACAACGCAGCAGTTACCACTTCCAACCACATGGGGACTAACGACTGAACCGGGAGATTAAGGGGGAAGTTTGTGTTCAGAGGAATGACTGAGAAAAACAACTGCCCCCACAAATAAAAAAAATAAAAAATTAAAGGTCAAGTGAGTTAATGTTTGAAGTCAAATCCACAGCCACCGTGTTTTTCTGCCCGTCCTGAGGAACCTCTGACATTAAGTGCCAACGTGCAGGATGAAATACAGACAAATTTCCTTAGTTTTCCGTTTATTTTTAGACAGATTGTTCGAACTTTTACTTTACAGAAAAAAAAAAAAAGTTTTGCAAAAGAAAAAAAAAACCTAGGAAAGTAACAAAAAAACTTGTGTAACGTGTAAACTTTTCAAACCCTTATTTCTGTAGCTAAAGGAAGGGAGCAGAAATAGCAGAGAACCAAATCAGGCTCTCAGAAGCGTTAGGAGGGACGTCAGTTTGCAGAATCACAACCAGCGCTTCCCTCAAAGTTTCTTTTTTTTTTTCTTTTTTCCTGTCAGGTTTTTGCCAAGACCTTTCCATCAGACTCTACACACAGCGGCACCACTCGTAAAACCAACGTGATGATGATGAGGGTGGGGGTGACAATGGAGGACGGGGAGAGGGGGACGGGGAGGGACGGGGGGGGCAAAGAAAGTTCATTATATTCGTGCGTACTTCTATCCTATTTGTCATCTATTAAAACCCAATCATTTCTCCGACTTCCAGACGGACAAGGAAAAAAAAAATTCTATACGGCAATCGACACGTAGAAAAGCCAGAAAACCACCCAAACAAAGGGAGAGACAACTCAAGAATTAAATAAACAACAAACTAAACAGTCAGGAGGTGGTGGTTGGTGCAGTTTATTTTGTGGTTGAAGAATAATCCATCAGTTGCAGCAAGATCCATATCGCTGAAGACAGTGCCGGTGTAGAGCTGTAGAGGTGTCCAGGCAGGGTGTTAAAAGTGATGAGCACACAAACACACGCGCACACACACCCAAACCCGGGCATACATACATACATACATACATATGAGCGCACGCACGCACACACATGACCAGAGGCTCTCGCACACGGTTGGTTACAGTCTGTGGTTATCGTGTGTTACAGAGGGTCGGAGGAAGGCGGAGCAACAGGAGCAGAAGGAGGTGGACGAAGTGGAGGAGGAGGAGGAGGAGGTCACAGAGGAAGGGCGCGCTGCTTTAGTTGTGGATCTTGATTGCTTTCTCCAGGTAGGTGTAGCGACCTCTCTTTGGAGCTTTGTTGAAATGATCCAACCCAAGCCAGGGGCGCGGGTGGGACATGTTACCTGGGAGAGGGCAGAGTGGTCAGCAACGGGTACCGTTTATTTCCCCGACGACGTGCTTTGAATATAAGTATTAATAATAAAGCAAAGTATGATTAATTACATCTGAGGTTTTTATCACCTCAAAGAGAGACATTTGTCTGGTCTCTCTCTGCACACAAAAAAATAAAACGGTTTCTTGAAGTATTTTTTACTTATGTATGTTATTTACACTGCACTCATGGGAAAAAAAAATAAAAGAGTTTCTGTGAGCCACGGAGCTAAACAATATCGTTGTCAGTTGATAATGTTAGCAATAAATAAAAACGATCGTTCCGGTCAAATACAAAGACAACAAAGAAAACATGTCTGTCTGACCTGACTTCAGCTGCTGCTGCAGTTCCTGTGGAGCACAGAGCTGATGGATCTGCAGCGCGCTCCCGTCCGCTCAGCCTTTAATATTCTCTTGACTTAAACGTGCCAGATGTCGCACTGATGTTTATTCACGGAAGTGGACTTTTGATAAATAACGCTTTTAGAAAAAACACCACCGCGCATCTGTGGTGCAATTAATATGGCAGAAAAGTCAACCCTTTTTATTTGGTCACATGTTGAACCAATAAGATTGATCGTGGTGAATTTCAAATGAGAGACCATAACACCGACGCAACCGACCTTATGACATCATATTGGAGTCTGATGACATCACACAGACAAAAATATTGCAGCCCAGATAAAGCAGAGACATTAGAGTGAACGATGTAAGTATGTGACTCAGATGACATGGATCTGCCCGACCAATCATACAGAGTTTTGCATCAATCTTTTTGGAAACTCTGGCAACTCAAAGTTTCAGAAATGAAATTTAGATTTGAGGAAGAATTCAACATAAGAATTCGTGTTTTACTTTACCAACCCAGCAGTCAAATGAAAAGCCTGCTTTAAACACTGTTAATGATTCACTTCAAACTCCTCTTATATTTATCATGTATCTACTAACTGTTGTACCAGAGTGACCAGCAGGTGGAAGCGTGGAGGGTAAATACCTGGCTGTGGTTCAAAGTCCTTCAGGTTGACCTCATACTCGTCTTCAGTGATGTACTGATGTCGGCCCATCATTACAATCGCAAACTTAAACTGAGGAAAGAGCAGAACTTTGTGTCACTACATATAAAATAGGTGAAATGTTTACTGTTTATATATATTTACACCTTAAAGAGTGATAATGTTTGAGTGTACTGAACGTTGCTCAGCCAAAACCCTAACACAACAAGTACCTTCTCAAATTCTTTCTCCTGAATGTCCAGCATCGTCTGGATCCTCCTCATCACCTCCCGAAAAGATTCGCCCTGCAGAGGAAGCAGAGGAGTCGCATGAGGGAAAAAAAATGTAGTTGCACACAGAACAAATAATGACCAGTGATAAAATTGTACTGACTCAAATGTTTTCAAAAATAGATCAGCACATTTAAATTCTGAAATTGGAAGAGTTACTCCATAAAAAGTAATAGAACTGAGATTGTAACTGGACTTGAATTTAACATTGTTTCATACAATAATACACACAAACTAATAAAAAAGAAAACATCAATAACCACGCACCTGTCTAATCTTTAGCAAAAACGGGATCCCAAAGGTTCCAAAAACTTCTTTGTGGAAGTGAGCGACTGGAATAAGCATTTCACTGTCCTTATCCAAGTCCACCTGGTCCAACGGAATCTCCTGTGTAACAGAAGTGAACAGGACAAACAGGAGAAGTTCAGATCACTGACAACTACAGATGTGAGTTTAACTCAACACAATGTTAGTCACTGTGATTCTACTCGACTCCGCAGTTCATTTTTACGCAGTTACAGTCACGACACGTTTACATTTGTTATAAAAAAAATGTAGAATTATGAAGTGAACAGGACAAACAGGAGAAGTTAGGATCAAAATAGTGGGTTGAAATGTAATTGTTTTGAAGAATTAGTGACCGCATGTAGATAAAACACAAAAGAAAAGTTAAGGTGGAGGTGGAAAATGACTGGCACTGAGGCTCAAACATAGTGAAGGCTTCACACACACACTTGCCTCTATTCTGAAGGTGCGGCTGGCAGCCGGAGATAAACATTCTAGCAGCTCGTCCTCCTGGTGAACCCCAATGATTTTATAGCTTACTATCTCTAACAGCCTGAAGGAGCAAAGAGAGAGAGAGAGAGTGAGGGGACAGATAAGGATAACTGACACCTATCAGTGTCATAAAATTGCATTTTTATTATAATTAAGTTGATTTAATCACAAAGAAAAAGACACAAGAAGTTAATGTTAAAACTAATCATTGTAAAAGATTCGAAAGTAATAAAAACCCTGAGGTGTAATTATGAAAACAAAATCATAATCAGTGCATAAAACAGACATTGTTATACAAAATATATATATATAAAATTAGTGATAAATTCAATTATTTGATCATAAAAAGGGAGTGACTTGTGAACAAATACACTACAGCAGTCAGATAGTGCATTCTATTTCCCCACCACATGAGGGCAGTGTGACAAGTGATGCCCATTGGATGACATCAACCTGAAAAATCTCTTGGTGACTACACATTTTGCGATTTCAATCCACAACCATGGCATGATGTGAGGAATCTCTACTGAAAAAAAAAACAAAAACTAAACAACACACGGTGGTGTCAGTGTCGTGTCTGTGGTCATACCTGAGTTTCTCAGAGCCTTTTTCAGACAGCTCTACTGCCTTTTTACATTCTTCCAACAGGTCTCTCACACAGCCGTGTTTGTCAGGATAGAGGGTGATTTCCTGCAGCACAGACACAAACGGCACAGACGCACGTCTCTGTTAGATTACCAACCAATTCGCACATTTCATCCGCGGGTTTACGCCACGATTTACAAACTCGGCTGGGATAGTTGTGTGAAGCTCACCTCCTCTCTGAACTGGCTGTTGAGCCATATGGATTTAAAACTCCTCCTGTTCTCAAAGTCAGTTATTTTCATCTTTAACTGCAAAGGAAAGAGACGAGAAGAATTGGATGAAACGAGTGCGACTGAATGTGTGAAACAGACACTGTTCACGATGAACGGGAGTTTCTGTGAGGTTTCTTTTTCAACAGAGCAAAATGCAGAAATATAGGAAACAAAACAATGTCATACAGTGAATCAGTGATTATAAAATATAATAAAATATTCTACATTAACAGTGATCGTCCTGAAATACAACACAATGATCATCTAGTTATGAATTATATCTTACAAAGCACAGTTTCCGCCAGTACTTTTTTTTTTTTTTTTTAGCCACATCAGAAGCAGCAGGTCATCTAGCCCCAGCCCCCACCCCGTTCCCACCACCTCTGCTGTTAAAGTCTGTCTATTTCTGTCACTTGTCTTATGGGTTAATGAGAGATAGAGAGACACAGACAAATGAAAGACCGAGAGAGAGAGAGATAAAGGGAAACTAAGCAGAAAACCAAAATGAAGCTGACTTCAGTAGAGAGCTCATTAGCTTAGCACTTAAACCTTATGAGATTTTAGCATTCTGGGCTATAACAACCTCCAACAACGTTCACTGACCAGCCAATGTTCATGTAATAAAAATTTTAAAAAATCTGAAAATACTTCAGGAGCAAATGTCACAGGATAAGAAGCTAAACATCACAGCCTGTTTTTAGGGGTCGGGGGTAAATGTGTAAACAAAGAATGGCCATGAACCTGTTGGTAGTAGAGTTTCTTGGGTTGTCTCGGCTTAAAGAACTGCAGGAGATCCCTCAGTGTTCCCTCATAGTTGTGTCTGAGAGGATTCCCTGGACCATCCCTGTACCTGGCCACCACACCACAAGGCAGGGGGGAGGACGATGAAGGGAAGGAAAGACAGACGGCAGAAGAAGAGGACGGAAACACAAAGGGGAGAAGGACAGTGAGGAGGCACACAGGAGACAAAAAGAAGGAGGGAGAAGGAGCCAGAGACGGAGAAGTAAAGGAAAACAACAAACAGAGGTGGGGGGGACATGTTACTCAACATTTTTACTGACAAGTGCAGATGATCACAGCTTTTCAGTATTTCATTATTATCTACCCAGAAATGGGGTAAATAATAATTATAACAACAACAATAATAACTGATAAAAAACATTAGAAATGGGGTAAATACAACAACAACAACAACAACAACAACAAAGAGCGACAGCTGTGGATCTGTGTGTGGATGAGACAAGCTTCCTACCCCTGTGACTTGAAGAACTGCAGCAGCATTGGATCCGTGTTCAACCTCTGTGCTACCGTCTTGGCCACCTGTTCAACACACGTGATGATGGCGATGTTTACACATGACAGAACGGAAACTGGGCAGCTGTCAAATATAATCTGGAGCACATATCTACCTGAAAGTAGTTCATGCGGTTAGACAGTGTGACCACGAAGCCAGGGTCGTTGTGGATGGTCTTGTCACAGAATATGACGTCCACTCTGTGGTACAGATCGCGGAAATAGTCCTTCGCTGTGGGCAGCTCACTGCTGTCGTTCTCTGGGTCGTCCCTGCGTGACAGGTAAGAATAAGAGGTCGAGTCTTAACGCGCGTATTTGGTAATAACTCAATAAACTATGCTCAATAGAAGTTGATGTTTGATGTGCATTCTCTTTGTTTGTAATTTGATGGTTGCAACATTTTTAAAAAAATACTGCATCAACTCTTATTTCTTTCACACATATAAGGTACAAATGCAGACAAACTTACTTCTGGAAGACAATGATGTCCCCATCCATGAGCTCATCCAGGGCCTTGTCCAGAGAGACATCGTAGTCCTGTATGCGCTCCGTTAGATTGGGCTTTACTTCCTGTAACACAACGGGAAACAGGAAGATTACATTCTGTGTGCAGCCATCTGCAGACCCACAGGAGTTTATCAAACAAGAGCTTGTGTGTGAGATACGACGTGGGAGGTGAGTGGAGAGCTTGAAGGAGTGAGAATCAAATGTGTCAGAGTGAGTGGGACTGTAAATAGATNGATGTTACAGCTAGTTTCCTGCTGCAAGCCAGCTCCCTCACACATAACGGGCAGTAGGTCGCCTGGTGACACACACAGAGAAGGCACACAAATTCACAGATGTGCAAAAAAATAAATAAATCATTGTTGCTGCAGCCAGACACCGACTCTGCTGCTACTTACTTATTTTGCAGGATATAGGTGTGTAGATATGTCCACAATAATTTAAGCTTCTGGTTTTGGGGTCATACATCTTCAAGAACAACATGACATCATCTAGAAATAAAAAAAGAAAACATTAAGTATGAAATGAGGATGAAACAGCACTGAAAGTTCTCTCTACAGGAGGACGGCATTAAAGACCTGGCTTTGGGACATTAAGGAGGATGAACGTCACATCTGACTTACGATCTTTATCAAACTTGGGTAACGTGGCACCACTGGCTGCCAACTCTGGATCCACAGTCTCTAAAAATATTGTCCAGGGGTTTTCATTGTCACTCAAGTCGATCATCTGAAACATTCACAGTAAACAACAAGGTCACATGTTGAAACATGTTGAGAAAAGCATGCATTTCAAGTACACATCCAAATAAAAAAATCAGAGCAGGTGACACTCACAGACTTGCTGCAGTCTGCCTCGTAGTCGAGCATGGCAGGGCGCTTGGTACCATTGCTTCGAGCTTGCATGGGCCACAGTCTCATCTGGTCCTGTGGGAAACCCTGCGGCAAACGAGTCAATGAGTTTTTGTCCCAAAGTTACTTCAAGTATCATTTTCTCAAGTCATCATGACACACTGTCAACTGGAATTCAATCCACAACAGCAGTAGACAAAACCAGATCCGGTTTTTCTGGACACCATCTCTGTGTCACCACATCATTTATGACTTCTCACAATCTGTGGCAATGCACCAGTCTGCACAGTAGAAATGTTTCTCACCATTGTCTGGGAGAGGTTCTGCACAAACTCCTGCAGCGTGGAGCTCTTGAGTACTTTAAAGACCGTGTACTTGACTTTCTCCTCGTCGTACATGTCGTTGCCCTGATGACCACAGAACTGGTCTTCTGTCACCATCTGAAAACAGGACAGAAGTTAGTCACAAGGCTTTAGAAATGAGAATTGGAAGATAACATTTTAGAATTTTCTCAGGAGGAATTACTAGTTAGTCACAAGGCTTTAGAAATGAGAAATGGAACATAACTTTTTAGAATTTTCTCAGGAGGAATTATTATTATTACAATACTGTGTACTAATAGATAATTTGCCTTGTCAAATTGCAAAAGCATCTCACAGTACAATACTGTGTACTAATAGATAATTTACCTCATCAAATCGCAAAAACATCTCACAGATGTCCCTACATGTACTGAAATAAAACCCCCAGATTCCTCACCTGGACCTGCATGTAGAGATGAGCCTCTTGACGTTCCTTCCTCTTCTGGGCTTCTACCCGTTTCTCCTCCTGCAGACGCTCCACCAGCTGCTGAGGGATGTCCATGTCTGTCATGGGCTGAAGGACCTCGCCTACAGCACAACACACAAAACTCTAAAGTCAGGCATTGCTGCCAAATAAATCAATTATATGAATGACACACAGAGGGATGAAGACGTCACTTACTGAGCTTGGACTCCCGAATGTAGACCAACATGTAGGCGTTGGTACAGTGACGTACGGAGAGGTCATCGTCGTGTCCGCCGTAGTTGTGTTCTATGGCCTCCTCTTTGGTGCATCGCGACACCACGTCGTCGTCGAATTTACACCACTGTAACACAGGAGGAGAGTGAGACCAGGCATTAGGAGCATGGGAGGCAAGAGTAGGACAGATGAGGAGATCTTGACATGGTAGACATAACGCAAAGACAATGACATCAACGAAGACAGACAGACATCTGGATCTGCTTTGACCAAACTCACTTGCCTCATCCACCTCATGTCTACACTTAGTTTTTATCCTTTATATAATGAGCCCACAGTTGACCTTGCTGATACATTAATGCATGGTCACTGCTTCAGTAATTCAATAGACAAACAGAGGTCGTGCTGTTTTTTGTATTGGTGCTGTGACAGACTGGATCTCTACTTTAATAGCTTGAATCATTTAGAAATTCTAACACTGAAGCAGATGCTGTTAGTAAAGCCCATTTTTCTGTTTCTGAAAGACAAAATCTTTCAACTGTGTAATTCATTTAACTCTGGTTATATAAAACATTTGCCATTCAATGGGTTCAGTAAACACTAAAGCTACGTACGTTTTGTTCACCATCAGGTTAATGTAAAACATACAAAAAACATTTTTGTTTTACAATCTAGACTTTTATGCTACTTTCTATACATTTTCCTACAATCTTTCAACTGACTTGTATAAAAACCAACTCACAATAAAAACAACAGACAATTTCAACATCAATTTTTGTAATATGGAATAAAAAAAATTGTTCTCACTATTGGTTCCTTGACACTCACTTTGCCGTCTCCTTTGGGATTAAGATAGACGACGTAGTGACCGCCATGGTTGTCGCCGCTGTGGACCAGCACTGCGTGCAGGATGTAGTTGGCTGGATCCTTGGAGTCAGGCTTCTGGAGAAACTCATCCAGAGGTAACTGATCTGGAAACTCAAATCTAATGAAAAAAAGAGGCAGTGGGTGGAGGGGGAGGAGAGAGGAGACAGATATGAAGATCAGAAGACGCAGCGGTGAAATAAAAAGTAAATTATCTTCATTATGTATTCTGGTTGTGTGTGTTCTGAAAATGTCACCGTCTCCATGGATTGTAAAAACACTATTTAACTCCTGTTAAGATGATAGAGCCTGAGGGAAATTCCCAGTGACCCACATTTCTGAGCAAGAAGTACCAAAGTACCAGATGACTGAAGTTCTGTTTCCCAAAATAGACATGTTGATCTATGTCATAATGAACCAAACTTTTTTTAAACACTCAAGTACTGCAGTTGGTACAGCATGTCACATAAGTTTCCATCATGTTTGGACACCAAGTCAAATCAACACAGCTCTAATGTCTTTTGAAATACAAGGTCTGAAACATTTTACCTGTCATTAATCTTGATGTTTTGGTCTGTCTGAGGGTCATACATGAACCTCATCAACTGCAGGTGAAGGATAGGAGGAAAAGTGAGGAACTTGACTCCCTTTTCAGCCTCCTGTGGTGCAAACAAAGATGCGTCAGAATATCTAGTATACATTAAAAAAAAAACAAAAAAAAACAGCTCAATAAAATATTAGAGGGGAAACAAAGGCCCTCACCTGTAGACCGTGCTCCCCTGCATCATATTTGTTGTCTCCGTCTAACTGTTCGGTAGCCACATAATCTTTGAATGACTCAAAAACTGGGGTGAAAAAAGCAAAAAAAACACAAATGTGGTGTAAAAGATATAGACTTGTAATTTGTTGTCTCCGTCTAACTGTTCGGTTGCCACATAATCTTTGAATGACTCGAAAACTGGGGTGGAAAAAGCAAAAAAACACAAATGTGGTGTAAAGGATATAGACTCGCATGTCACTGTGGTACCATTACTGTCCATGAGAGCGTTTCTACTCACTGTTCTTCTTTCCTTTTATGCTTAGCTGGATGTCGTAGTAGTCCTCTATCCGCTCTGACCGGTAGTCCACATGTTTACACTGAATATATGACTGCAAAGTGACAACACACACACAAATGTCAGATGAAATGGAAATGAATCCTTTGCTTTAACAGTCAGCAATTTCCTTAACTTTATTTAGTGAGTGAGCATAAAAAGGCTGGACTACATACCACCATCTTTCCCCTGAAGAGCTTAGGTATGGTTCCTTCTACACAAGTGCCTTTCATTTTATTTTCCACATTGTCCAGGAGCTGAAAAATTACAAACACACACGTCAGTTACTCAGAGTCTTTACTACCACAGACATTGACAGTTGAATTTTATCCTCCACTCACCACTCTGCACAGCTCCTGTACATCGTGTTGCATGAAGCTATCTAGTGTTTCCCACCTTCACAAAGAACATACAAAAAAATACTAGGGGTGTAAGAAAATATTGTGACATTGAAATACTGCAATATTACAACGTACCAACCAAAGATAAAACTTACCCAAAAGACTTGGTTAATTTCTTGGTGCCGACAGGTTTGTCGCTGTGTTGCAGCTCATAGAAAACCCTCTGCAGTGCCAGTGGAACACTTTTGGACGAGTCATCTCCCTCTGTGGGCATCATGTACACCGCCTGCATGGATTGACACGCATAAATATTATAATATGATGATGTAATACTGATTTTACTGATGTTTAATCCACATTTTCAGGTGTTCTTAAAAAGGAGACAGAACAGGGCAATTTGGTATTCTGACAACATATACTGACATACTTCAATTAGTAGAAATTCAAGTTCAGAATGTGGACAAAGATAAACAGTTGCAGGATAGGCACACAGTCAAGAATCATTTCATCAACTTTTAAAATCTTAGAGGTGCAACTGGAGTTGCTTGGACTCTTGATGAGATAAAAAAAAAGTCCTGTAGCACACATAAATGTATAAACACGAGAAGAAAATATTTCTGAGACACAAAGACAGACACCTACCCGCCGTAGCTGGTTGGTGAAGAAAAGTGTCTGCAGCAGGCTATTCATGTAGCATGTTGCCCCCTGGTTCTTCAAACCAACATAGCCTGTGTGTTTCTTAGAGTCCCAGCTGTTTATAAAGAAAGTCATGGATTTAAAAAAAAGAAAGAAAAAAATAAATCACAAATAAAAATCACAATAAAAATGACTTACGCGACTCCATGTGGGGCGTCAGCCTGGACATAGACTTCGAAAATAACTTTGTCATCATCGACGAAGCCTCTCTCTGGATCAGTCACATCCTGGAAAACAGAGCAAAATTATTGATATAAAAAGGAAACATTTAATGTATTTTTATTTATGAAAATCATTATAAAAACAAACAATACATATTTTTTTACTTACAGTCCAGGACATGAAGTTGGAGAAACCCCAGTCGTTCTCTTTGTGAAAGAACAGGTGACTGATCCTGCGGCTGAAAGATTTTTCATCGTCTTTGTAGTTGATGATCTTAAGCATGGCCTGAGCATGACAAGACCATGACCTGTAATGGGAGAATCAGTTAGTTTCCACTTGCTGCAGGGACTCTTCCAACACAAGAGTAAGATCAAACATTCCGTTTTACAAAACAGACTCTGAAAATTGTAGCCAGTGCATCAGCAACACCTTTTTAATGCCACCACCTCATGCATCTTAAGCAGGTATTATAGCAGTAGTGTATTATTCATGAAATATGGATCATGTTGATGCTCATCAGATGTGACCCACTTGCAGAGGTCACTGACACAGGATTTGAAGGCTGAAACAACTTCAAATGAAATCATTTTTCTTATCTGTATCCTTTTCTCTTGCAAGATATAAATAGTGGAAATATAATAGTCATGCAGTTAACATTACACTGACCAGGCTTTAAAAATTGATTTTTATTGGTTAGTTATCATTTTGGGGGGAGTTTTTGGATAGCCCACTCTTAACCAACTGAAAATCACACGAATGGATGTAAGGGATAACTAAGCCAAGGTTTTTTAACAGTGACAGCGAATGCATTTCATCAAAGTGTAATTTACAAAAATGTATCCAGTTACTGTTGGTTCTATTTATTTTTGTCAAGGTATAAATCAGCAAAAAAAGGCTCTCAGCATATACAAGGCAGTGTATTAAGCGACAGAAGACAGCGACAGACAGAGGGGTATTTTTACATAAAACACTGCATGCGGCTTATGACACAATCTTGGTAAAACTAAATGACATTTCCCAAAAGCCACAACACAAAAACTCACAGCTGGTTGACGGTCTAATGAGCAGTCTATTGTTCTGCTAATGATGCTTCAGATGATGTTTGATAACATCTAAACACTTTGAGGAATGAACCATCACAATCTCCTAGGCTGTGTGCCCTAATCAGAATTCAACCACATACTCAACATTTTTTTAACAAAACTTTACCAGTGAAGAGTAATGGTCTTGATGTACGTTGAACCACATATTCTGGTTATTTATTAGCCCACTTGTCTAAATTAAAATTTCAGACTCTCTTGAGTCTTTGTGGTTTTCTGGATTCTCCGTTTTCTTTAAAATTTGATCCAAATATTTAGGGCATGTTTGTGTAGTTTTTAGAGGGCTCACTAATTCTAATGGTTATAAAACCCACCAAACCGCTTGACCCAAACCAGGACACTTACGTGGAGTCTGATTCTGCGTTACACTGTAGGAAGAAGCCCACACTCTTCTGATGCGGTCGGTCTGGATAGAAGCGTGGCATCACCATGATCTTCCATGGAAGGTTCCGGACAAAGCAGGACGGGCTTAGCACAGACTCGCTCAGGCGGCTGAAACGTTCCACAACAAACCGGAAGGTGGCCTCTGACCGCCAGCTTGTGTCTGTAGAAATATGACGGAATAAAAAAATAGAATTTTGTTGTCAATCTTGCATCAATGAAACATAAAAAGGGCAAAATACATGATTATTTATATTATCTTAAAATCTTTATTTATTCTGACAATTTCATGTTCAGCACAAGATTCAAAGAAAGAAAAGATGATGTGTCCGTTTGTGCGCATCCTACACACCATCCTCCATGTCCTCCTCTGTGTTGTTGTGTCCATCTGCGATGGCCATGTTACCATTGATCACTGGATTGGCTGGAATTCTTGGAGGATCGTCTGTGTCCCCAGCTAAAAGAGATGGACAACAATGTGATAAGACTGGATGATTTTAGTGCAGATAACAGGATAGAGAACCTTTATGGTTAATTTAATGACCGACCAAAGTCTCTGCTTATATATGTGCACGTTGTAGCAATTTGGAAACCAACAGAAATCTCAGGAAATTTACAACTCATAGCTAAGATTTCTGACATAAAACAACCATCTAAACCAAACATGCTTAATCCATTAAGGTTGCGTTGCATACGCTTTTGTTGAGAAAGGTAGATTATAGGGTGTGATTAATGAGGTTTTTTGTTGTCTTATTTTTCTGTTAATTGACTTTGTGGTTTTAATCACAACTTTAACAGTTATCTTGGCCAAAACAGCAGAGGTGAAGACTGGGTTTCTGCTATATAACTACTGCATCCATCTTTCTCTTCTTTATTGTTTCTGGGGAAACCCTGCTGAGACAGCATGACAAGTCCTCTGCCCAAATCTGTGTGTCAGATTGAGGGCAACACTGCAGTCAGCTAAATAGTTACGGACACATTGCAGGTCTGAGCTGCAAGTCATCAGAGAACAACATCAGCCAAACAAGACACATCTTGTTTATCTGCGAACAATGAAAGCATCCTGACAGGTTTTATCAAACATGTATTATAATAGAATTGGACTAGGATGTTTGATTTTGGCTGTGATGCTCAAACTGCACTGGTAGGAATACTGTATTTGATGTTTCTGTGTCATCACTGTGCTGATGGTAAGTGACTTTGGTGTCCAGTGCCCTGGAACACTGCCCTCGATTCCCAAAGTAGATTACATCCTGTTAATATGCCCTGCCTGTCAATTCTATAATAACTTGTTATCCCACACAATTCATTGGCCTGCTAATAAGTCATTTACTGGAAACAAAATAAGCTGTTATGTCAAACATGAACTTGTTTACCATGGAAAACAGCAGCCACAACATCCCCTGGTCATTTCAATAAGGCCGTTACTCTTAAAATGTGCGTGACAATGATAATTTGTCATAAAACTACTCAAAACAATGTCCCAAAATGAACTTATTTCGGGCAGTTTAACCTAAATGAATAATAAATAACCTTTAGACTAGATTGAAACAATTTAGCTAATCCTGGACCATATGTATCATAAAATAAAGAAGGTTAAGATTGCTCTTTACAGTAAACAGTTTTCTACTGTCCTCACTAGACAGATATACACGTGACACAGCAACCGTCAAAAATGGCAAACATTGTCATTATCAAATTAAACTTTGACAGTGACAACCGGATTAACGTGTAAAAATATCGCACCCCATGTAATAAAGAAACTATTTTGTTTTGTTTTTTTTTGGTCTGCGAGTTTCTTTATTCATTTAGGAAAATTAGTTTGTTGTGTCAACTTGTATTCAGTGTCCTTTGGAGTCTGCAGTACAGTGGGAGAGAACCCAAGAGCGATGAGCTTGCAAATCGAGCGACTCTGCTGAGCACACCTGCTACTACTAAGACCAGTAAAAAAAACGGTTTACCGAATCCTCAAAATGGTATCTCGGGCTGTTTTTAATCTTATTTTTTCTAATAAATATCGAAAAACATTATATAACGATGAATAGCAAGTATGTTGCCATACAATGTTTATGTGGACAGATAAAAATCACCAGTACTGAATGACGCAGTGATGCTGAGGGATCCCACACGCCTCTGCTCACTCTAAAGTTGATTATAGTATAAACTCTCTTTAAAGCCTATTTGGGAGTTGTTATGGTTGGTTTGAGAACGTCAACGGGAGCGGCCCGGACCCACAAATCGGGCAAACAAAAACACGGATCATTAAAAATGGCGAGCCCCATGCCGTTTGGTTTTCCATACAATGAAGCAGCAAATCCCCGCGCTGTTGCCGTTGCTGCACGGGCCCTTGCTTTACTGCAGCGGTGACTACCGTTACTCGGCGGCAGTGCCAAACTGTTCCTATTATACGCTGCAAAATGTCAGTACATAAACGAATAATTAATAACCCGGTTATGCTGGATGTGGTGTAAGGAATAGTAACATTCTGCATTTCAATTACTTGTATCGTTATAGCGGAGTGAGTCAAGCAAAACTGCACTGACGCATCTGCGTTAGCAATTTAGCCGCTAGCCAGTCATCTGCAGGCCCGTCACTAGCAGCATTAGCTAAAGCCGCCAGCCCGTTGACAAAACATATTTAACACTTGGGAGTAAACCTGATACGGAAAAATGCCCTTTGGTGATATAGTGGTAAAAACACGTCGATATCAGGCTATCTGCATGTTAAAAACCTAAAAGTTTTAGTAGCAGCATGATAGATGGTTGCAAAATACAAGCCACCATTTTGATAAGCCACACACCCCCTCTGCTAGCGTTAGCCTGAGCAGCTAACTAGCGCGCTACCGTGCAATGAAACGGAACAGCGTAAGATTCTGAGCTAAATGACGGTCTCACAATTAGCTGCACAGTTAGCAGTGATAGTCAAGTTAAACCTAGTAAAAGAATGGATAACAATGACAATTACTATGCACTGCCCTTCTGATGTAACCAATATTAACTTGGCATTTTCAGGCCTTGTAATTATCTGACAAATTGTGCTTTTGTAGGCCCACGATACATTTACAAGAACAGAACCCTGGAAACATCCCAAAGAGGCTCCCGTGAAGTCACTACTATTGATCTTCATTTTAGTGTTGGTATTGATAATCATAGGTAAACACTAACATCATTGGGTATTTATGATTTTATAACATTTAACTATCATTGTTGACATTTGCTAATACCTACCAAAAGCTCAGTTTAATCAACATGGTAAGATTTATTTACCTAGTGATGGATCCAATATATCCATGTATGTCAAAAAACAGCGCCAACTTAAAAACCTATGGATTCGATCTGTGGTCTTGTTGCACCAAGGGGACACTAAGCTGTGATTTGGCAAACTGCATTTGAGAACTTGTTATAGCAGACGCACCATAACAATGTGTATGCAGACAATCAGCGGCCGATAGAAATGAGCGTGCCAGTAGCACATCCCCTCAAAGCTTGGATAAAGAAATTGCTTTTTGGATCAAATACACGCATCAATCATACAATGGGGGGAATGCGAAATATGTGCGTTTATGATGCAAAATGGGGTCAGCGCCACACAAATATACTGCAACGGGCGCACATTCAGCAAAAAGCAGCCGGCTATCTTGGGTAGCTTGGGGCCTTGATGTTTACTTCATTCGCGCGACTCAACTTACACAAATGTATTTTACCCACAGCTGCAAATAGTGACATCAAAGTAAAACATGTCATGGCCTTTGTTGTCACCATAACTTACCTTCCATCTCCATGTCTTCTGGTTCGCTGAGCTGCTGCTCGCCGGCTTTCTGCTGCTGCTGCTGTTGTTGCTGCGTGTGGTGATGGTGGTGGTTCATGTTGGCAGCTGTCGTCGTGGTTGAGATGCGCTGCTCCTTGCTATCTCTGTCACCCTCGACCTTGTCCAGGATCGGCTCTATGGGGAACCGGGTTCTGGACTGCTGGTGAGGTGTGGTAGGATGCGGAGGAGGGGTAGACAGGTCGAGCCTAGGCGGCCGGGCCTGCTCTGTCGCGACCTCGGCCTTGTCCGCTGTCAGCGCCGGGGAGTGAGGAGGGGAGGTCGGCGGGGGAGCGGGTAGAGAAACGCGGACGTATTTGCTCGCTATTCGCCCAATCTCGGCGCCTTTGGTGGGTGCGAGTCGCTGGCTGACGGCGAAGGTGGGGTGGACAGAACGGGGCTCCGGAGGGAGGCCCAGCTAAATTAGTCAAATCAATCCGGCTTTACCCCGGGAAATGTGGGGCAATAAGACGAGCCTCAGCGCAACCTGCACCACTACGAACAAATGCTCTGTTTATAGTTAGCGTAAGGCTACCTGACACTGGGCAGCCAGCGGGTTATAAAGGTACAACAACAATGAAAACAAAGGCTCATTTGCAATAGACACGCTCAACAACTTTCCCTGCGATATCCCCAGTCCGTGTGCTCCTCCGATTGTCCCTCGTCTGGGGGAGAGCGGAGGAAAAACCTATCCATTCAAACCAGTTTCCAATACGGAATAGTGTTAATTTGGAAGTTAGCGGAGACTGAGTTGCCACGGCCAGACATGAAACAGCGTCCCTTTAAAGCGTCCCTAAAACGGTAAACAACTATACGTGGTACCTCGCTGCATTTCCAGCTGCGCCTCCGTGTTTCTTGTGAGGAATGTGCCCGGTCATACAGTGTTAGCCTGGGCCGTGTAGCTCTCAGCCCGCTCCTCCCGTGCGCTGTGATGTGTTGAGTCTGAAGTAAATCTCAAAATGGCGGTCGCGCTCTTCTCTGAAATGTCACATCCGCATGGTGATCCAAACACTGGCCCATCCCCGGCCAGGTTCACATCCATGCTAATGCACTACGATCAAACCTGTGCTTCTGAAACTTGTTTTATAACCGCATTAATTGAAAATTATAATATATGACACAGGGCCAGATGTAATGCAACTGCATATAGCAATCGGTGTTTTACAGTCACCAGCAAAAATCGTTGTCATTGTCAGATGACAATACATAAAAAGTAAACGAGTCATATTCATAAAAACAATAATATATTATTATTTAAAGCGCTTCAATATAATGACATTCATAATATAAAAATCACAAAATTAACATTTCAATGAACCAATGATAAGCAATTAAAATACTTTTTAACTGAAAACACAACCATAATAAAGTATTTTTTTGTTTTATAAAAACAGTAGTTATAAAAAGCTATATGTTTTCATCTCATTAGTGACTTTATTGAATGCATTCTATTGATTCGTGGCTGATAACTGTGTAAAAACAATGTCCCTTTTGATACCCAAGGTTTTATTTATATAGTGAATAGTTCACAAAGTCACATTTTGCCCACAGAAAAAACCCCAACTTGATACCTTTCGTGTTTGGATGACACCTGAGGGCTTTCATTATAACATTAGGGTCACACCGTACAATAACAGCTAAAACTTTATTACTGGTCATAATCTTAGTCTCATTTACACACTTTACGCGGTTGTATGCACACTATTCGCTGCACGCACCTCATGTCCTTTCCTGCGCTACAATTAACACTGCTTCTATACACACACATTTTTTATACTGTTTATCTGTACATTTTATACTTGGGGCATATCTTTCTATATATTTTACCAATGCAGTTTATAGTGCTTACCTATACATTTTAAACATAACTTTTTACATTTTATTATACCATAACATGTCTATGTTGTGCTTCTTCTTACTTCAATTTGTCTCAGTAGTAGCATGGTATAAATGTATTGTCAGTAAATAAAACGAATAATATTAACTCCTTTAGTCGATTGGGTTACAGAACGTTCTTAATTGTTTTCTTTCACAGGAGCACAACAATATATTTGTACAGTTCTACGGAAAGCAATTACTCTGCACTATAAATTGATCCCAAATATCAATTTCAAGTTGGAACTGACCAGCAATTTAAGGGATGTGGCAATTGAATGCAGCACATAGTAACCAGAGTTTAGAACTGTCGCCTGCTTGCAATTTAATGTTCAATGGCAATATTTAATCTTTAAATTTTTTACAATGTCTACACAAAGCACTATCTATCTTTTGAAGAGGTGTGATAATAGCAGAATGTAACACAAGTAATCTATATGGGGTTGTTTTGGCTTAGTGGTTATGGAAGCGGACTTGGGTCCGGAAGGCTTCAGGTTTAAGTCCACCAGCTGCCAAGTTACCACTGAGGTGCTCTGAGTAAGACACCCCACACACTGCTCCCTGGGCAGCTTAAAGCTGGCCTCTGTTCACTTTGGTGATGGGTTAAAAGCAGAGGTCACATTTGGTTGTGTGCTGTGTCACAATGAAAGTAGTCCACTTTCCATATGTTTGTTATCAACAGTCTAAATACCTCCCATGTTTAGTAATGAAAAGTAAAGTGGAGCTAGATGAATAGTGTCATTTCACACTATATTTATTTTTAATTATTGCAATTACCACTAACTACTTTTTGTTCTAATGGTTGTCCAACTTCTATTGTTGTATTTGTCCTATCACAGTTCACATAATACAAATCAACATATTGCAAGATAATAAAGCCTCAATGTAATGTTTTTCAATGAACGTTATTACATTTATTGTCATAATTTTGACAATCCTTGCAGTCTCTTGCAAGCTTTATTTGCCCGGAATTTAACCAAGATTCTTTTGTGTCAATGCTGGGACGGACATGTCTGAGACCCAATTATGTTAGGAGTATAATCTCCAGTCAGCCCAGTAGCCCAATTTAGCCAACCATTGTCGAGATTTGGACTAATGGGCGGGAGGAAGGGTACAGCACGGAAGGCTGTGTTGTATATAAACGGACGTCGGCAAATAGGAAAAACAGTAAGCGAAGCTAGTTCTTACAGATGGGGGTTGTTGTCAGGTCTGGGTTTACAGTTTATTACGATATAATGAAACTATACAGAAATTAATGATTTTTGACACAAGAACAGTTTTATAGTGTCAGATCACTCTGACTTGTAAAGGTAAGGGCGTAGTTGCCAGAGTTGTGGTGCATTAAATGGAGGAGAAGAAGGAAGACGGAGACCCGGAGATACAGGAACACGGACCCGAGCACTGGTTCTCCAAATGGGAGCGGCAGTGTTTGGCCGAGGCGGAGCAGAGGGAACTGGGCGAGGAGGAGGCCGACAACGACCAAGAAAAACTATGGCATCTCTTCCAAAACTCCGCTACAGCTGTAGCCCAGTTATATAAAGGTCTACAAGTGTTTCTTTTTTCGTCTGCCTATTCGCACATATTTTCACAAAGCCTTTGGTGAAGCCTCTGGGTCGTTTCTGAACATCCTGGTAGTTGGCTGGTAAAATGCTAACTAGCCCATGAGCTAACTCGCTAGCGAGCACATTTACATTTACAGCTGATTTTGCAATACTAAATATAGCTAGCTTGATTTTTGCCAATCTTAAAACGTCCATAAATTCAAACATTAGATTCAACTAGTTACAATTTCCAACCGGTTACAGCCAGATTGATTGGAAATAATTTGGGTTACCATAAATGCGCTTGTAAATAAACACCCTTGTTGACATCAAGTTAACAGCAGCTAACCCAGAGGTTAGCAATGCTAGTTACAAAATGGCGACGGCAACAACAACCGTAGCTACGCGACATTCCCAGATGACGGTAACATGTAAACTGTCAGTAGAACCATCTGTAGCACCGGAGTTGATTCGCTAGCAAAATAACCTTTACGTGTGTTGAGTTCAACAGTTAGCCTATTTATCTTGCCCATACCGTAGCTGCTGAGTGAGCGGTTTGTTCCACAGCGCAGCAGCAATATAATCACAAAATGGCGAGGATATTATTGGTTTTATGTTGATAATTAGTCTCTTTACTTTACCATTATATTATATGGCATTATACATCTTTGTCAATACATTTCGCTCGACTCTCTTTGACATGCCTCCGCAACTTAACTGCTGAGAAGGCAGTAAAGTTACCAGTTCTTTTTTTGCTTTTGAAACAACTGCTGAGTTGGCAGCAGTCTAACGCTGTCTTAGATATTTTGGTCAAACCCATGTCCGTGTGATTGTACATACAAGACAAAATGGCGATTGCCAATGATCTTCACCATAACCTCCAAAATCACCAGGCTGTTGTTCCTCAGACGTGTGGCTATAGGACAGGACATTAGGACATCCTAGGCTGTCATGTGTAAACTAATCATATTTTCTCCACAGACAGAGTATGCCATCAGCAGGGTCTGTCATTGTGGGTGCCATTTCAGAATGCTGCTACAGCAGTCACCAACCTTTACAAAGGTATTTAACCATATCCCTCTTCTCTCTGTCTATACTTCTTCACTTCCCAGTTATTGGGATCAGTGCTTCACTAACCATTTTAAATTTAGAGTTATGTTGTTAGAAACGGACTCATTAGCGCAGTAAATGACGGTGTCAATATCTCATTGCTTTATTTATCAAAGGGTGGGATTCTTATAGTGCAGAACAATATTGACAGGTGAGAAGTTTAAAGCAATACTGGTCATCTAGAATTGTGTGTCTAGAGTAATGGAGGCCAAAAGTTGCAAGCATGTATTCTCACAAACCATCCACCAAAAAAAACCCTAATATACAGTATATACACAGTGTAGCACCCCCCCCCCAATATACAGTATATACACAGTGTAGTAATCAATAGAATGTTTCACATAAAGTACTTCACTTTTACTGTGGTAATATTTCAGAGAGTGTGGATGCTCACCAGAGAAGCTTTGATCGGGGCATTCAGATAGGCCATCAACGACGTAATAAGGTGGGTCTGCTGCCAATGTTGGTTGGCATATTTGAGATCTTGTTTCTGGACAAGATACACATACTGTCTGGTCATTTTGGTATCATTCAGTAACTTTCATTTTAAGAAAAGAGAATACCTTTACTTACTTGAAGGGTGATCACATTCATATATGGCATTGGATTGCAGGACATGTTGGCCTGGGTGAAAAAGCGCAGGAGAACCATTCGCAGGGAGGACCTGATTAGCTTCCTGTGCGGCAAAGCACCACCACACAGGAGTAGCAGGGCCAACACTCGTCTGGCCATGGTGGCCCCCAGTCGGGCCAATTCGCCAGCTGAGACGGGCTCATCTGTGGAGGCAGATCTTCAGCCCTTCAGGGAGGCTATAGCACTTCATGGTAAGAAAGACTGACTGACAGCTGCTTGACTTATTCTGAACACATAATAAAGACATTAATTTATCACATTCGAGAACAAGTGCGTTTGTCCTCAGCTTAGTAGACTGCTGTGTGTCTCAGAGATAAGTGTTCAAGTGTTTGCCAATGGTGAAAAGAACTCGATGAGCTTGAACCAACTGTTCACACGTGCCCGTATGTGACAACAAACACTTAACTAAACTGGATTTAGCTGTTGACTGTGCAGAAATTTCCCAAAGGGAACTTCCAAGGGATAATAAAGTTATATCTATCAGACTACTACTGTTATCATGTTAATATTTTAGTTTAATTCAAACATTGAACAATTTTTGAGAGGCCATTTAAAGGTGCAGCTGTGGTTTAGGGTGGTTCATGTAGGGCATTTGTTGGTTAAGGTTACAGAAACACAAGTTCCGTCTGTGTCAGGACATTTCTGCCGGTCTTAGTCAGAGGATATATTTTGCATTTCACTTGTGTGTTGTTTGTGTAAGTGTGGGGCTTGAAGGAATTTGAGGAAGCATCACATATCATTCAGCTGCACTCTTCAGTCTTGGTAGATATGTTTTTCTGTGGCTATTGATTTGAGAAACAAGCCATTTTGTTTTACCAGACTATGCTGGTAGAGACCATCATGTGAACAGCTGGTTACACATAGTTTCTTATAACACAAAGTGTTATAAATAGTATTGCCTATTTAACAACTAAGTTTCTGTAATAAGGCTGTTAATCAAATTTTAGATTTCAATTTTGATTCAAACTGGTTTAAAAAATAATGGAATAAAAACAGGTTTCACTAAAATCTGAATGCATGTACATATCTAACCTGTGGTTGCATCATGGCTCCACTTAGCCTCATGGCATTGGATGAAGCCTTTTTTTGGAATAAGCATAATTAAAACATTTCTTGAGGATTCCAATTAAACTGCTTAGTTTGTGTCTTATCTTGCTGTCCTGGTTCTCTTGTCTGTTGCTTTTCTCACTGCTTCATCCCATTTCTCTTCTCTCCAGGTCTAAGTGGAGCCATGGCCAGCATCAGCGTGCGCTCTGGTGCTCCAGGTTCTCCCACGCATGTGAGCAGTGGTAGCAGCAATGGAGGTGGTGCTGGTGGAGGTGGTTCTTCTGGCGTGGGTCCCGTGTGCCGCAGCAGGCGTAACGGGCTTCAAGACGTCGACCTGAACACTTTCATCTCAGAGGAGATGGCACTGCATCTGGACTCTACAGGCGCTGCCTCTGCAGGTGTTGGAGGAAACAGGAAACGAAACTCCACCCAGTGTAGTGATGTCATCACAGACTCCCCAACGCACAAACGCAACAGGATGATCTGATCTGAAGCCTGGTTGTGTCCATGAGAGGGAGGGGGAGCCTTTGAAGCCAAGGCTAGGGAAGAGGGATGGGGTCACGTTGAACAGATGTGCAGAGGGACAGACAGACGGGTGGACGGACGGATGGACGGACTGTCGCCTGGATGTGCTGAACAACCCGGGCTGGAAAAAAAAGAAACTGTACTGGACTGTTAGGTCGCTTCAATCTAAGCAGATGTTGGATGAATCGTTTTCCTTGTCTCCTTTTCTGACACTAATACCACAAATCACTGCTCTGCAATCACAACATCTCATGAGTTCTTGAGAGAGTCTGTGGTCTGGTCAACATCACATACTCTGCAGACATTTCTATCCTGGAAAGGAGACGACAAAGGAACCATGGCATTGTGGGATGCAGACTGTTTCGGAAGGGTTGACTACGCACTGTGCTGCTTTACAAGTAAAAAGCCACTTGATCCTTGACACACTTGTGCACTTCACTCCTTTTAACCTCGCTCATCGTCACCCGCCACCTTAACAAGGAAGTGAGGGCCATGATCAAATCGACTCACTTGGTGAATCGAGTTGCTCGCCAAATGTTGGACCCAGTTCTGTCAAAGAAAGCAGAATGAAGTTATTCTGTGATGTCATCACAGCTCCTGGTCGATGTCGCCTGTCTGTTGGGGGAAGAAAAAACAAGTTTCCCAGTATCAGTCCATCGTTGGCAGCACTGTCCTCATGTGCTGCCTGTAACCACTCACACTTATCTGGTTACAAGACTTGATCACATGTATCTACCAATAGCAGGCTATTGATAATTGGACATAAAGATCCTATTCTCTGCAAACTATTCTGCGTCATTCATTGCTTGAGTTACTTAAACCATTTGCCATTTTTTTCTTTTGCATTTCTTTAAACCACCAGTGTTAAAACTTTGGTTAGCCACTATTTGTATTCATCTCCACCGTGTTCTTATTTGTTTGTTTTTTTGAGGATAATGAAAAGGAATAATCATCTTTGTCATTTTCTCAGACGGCCCGTTTGCTGACAGTGACACCCTCGTACCTCTTTACCCTAGATGTATTTTTAAAAGCAGCTCGTGTTTTGTGTGATTTATTCTGATAAGTTGCAATAAGAGTTTTTTTAAAGGATTTTTTTTTGCACTTAGCTTTCACTTGTTACACATGCAAACAAAATCGGCTCTTCCATAGTATCTCAGTTGTAGCCTTGTCCAGCCCTACACAGGCCCTGCTTATGGCCTGTTTGCACATGAATTATCTGTTGGTGCTCAGAAAAATAAAAGTAAACTTGGAAACAGACCAGAAAGGAGATCTTCTGCACACCTGCTTCTTCTTTCTCAGGTTTCAGTTCAGGTCTGAGGGATTTTTTTTTTTTTTTTTGCATGTGGGCCCGGGTTGTTTTAAAAAAAAAAAAAAAGGGGGGAGTTTAGCTCCCGTCTGATGAATAATTTGACTTACTGGTCGATAATCTGTGCTGCAGAGGAAGCACAAATCGCAAAATGATCTTGTTAAGGCAGCGTTTCTCAACAGACATCCAAAATATTTGGTCGTCCAGTGGACGCAGGCCACTGGGTCACTGAGCTACAGCATTGGATTGGCTGTTGGGAAAAACTGCTCTTTGTATAAGGGGTGTGTGCATTAATAAGATGTGAATGGTATTTGTTTTTTTAACTTGGTACAGGATGATGCAACTCCACTTGTTTCATTATTGAAATAGTTGTTGCCTTCCATTCGTCTGTAAGAGCAGGAAACACTGATATCACACGAGCTGCAAATGCCAGTAAACAACAGTTTTTAAAAAAATTATATATATATATATATGAACCTGTGTATATATTGAATTATAATTAACAAATGATTATTGAAATTAAATCATATTGGGATTTGGAGTGAAGATGCCCAAGTGTTGAAAATACTGTTCTTATTTTGCATAAAAATTGTAAAAATAAACAACCCAAAAGTGTAGAAACTGAATCCTGATTAATGGCGCAAATCATTGATGTGATCTAAGTTCTTAACTAATAATTGTATATATTTGCAATAGTGCAATGCCGCATTAGTGATACACAAATGGACGCGTGTACAAAGCAGACCAGTTGTGAGACGCCAGTGTTTCCTGCTCTTTTTACACCTTTTTTTTTTGCTTTGTTCGCTCTGCTTGACTTTTTTCTTTTTTAAACCTGGACAGTAGTTTTGTTTAGTTGTGTAAAGCATGCCAGATTTTAAAATTCTGTTACATATTGGTCACAGAGTTCTGTTCTTTTGCCTACAAGCTTAGCTATTATTTTCACACACAGACTTGTATATGAAAACACATACTTGCTGATCAGAGAACTAGAAATATTTAAATTGAAATTTGCTGATTCTGTTTGACACTGTCTGATGGTATGGTTAAAGAAAAATCAGTTTTCATGGCTATTGGGTTGATAAGATGTTTACTGTACGGAAGAAAAGCTAATGCTTACGAGCGAGTGCTCATTAGGTTCACACAATGCAAAGTCGGGAGAATAATGTGAAGATGGAAGTGACTTTTCTGGTTGTGTCTAAAGTAATTCATTTATTATCCAGAGGTTTTCAACAAGTGCTACGAAGTGACATGCTTTGTTGTAGCCTACGAACTCACTGTTTTCTCACAATTTAATCTTTTTAAGCACTTGAGATGTCAAGAGAACCGGCTGCAGATGAAGTTAAATCCCTAATTGGCATCGGTTTCTCTGGTGACTTAAACCAAACTGCGTTGAGCCACAAATTAGTAGTTCTAAACTCGCCAGTGTTTCTCTGACTTTAGAGAGAAGATGAGAAGCCTCCACTAAACCTGAACTCTTGACTACCAACAGGACAGTTCTCCAAAGGCTCGAGGAGAGTTTGGCCATGAGCAGCACGGTGCTGTTTACCCTTCCCATGATAATTGTTTCAGTTGCACCCCCCATCTTTATTCTTTCGTCACAAGAAAGGGAATTTTTGCCCTGTGTTTTCCTTTCCTTGTTTTAAGCCAATCGCTGGCCTTCATTTATGATGTTTCCAAAAAGGCTGACTCATGCCATATGTCTCTGGAGCCAACACTATTATTATTATTAGCTGTTTCTTGCTACTTATTTGTTTTAAAAGGAAATAAATGGCTAATCTATATACTAAACATTTAATTGTTGGTATGATATGTGGTTCACATTGTAAACGAAAATAAACCATTGAGTTGCGATCGGATGGACTGTGGTTCATTAAAAAAAGTTAAAATATAACACGCGACTGTTGAGTGTTTTTATAGGGTTTGGGAATACGGGCTTTAAATAATATCAACGCGCATCACTACAGACAAACGCAGAAGAAAATCCTTACTTTGAGTGGACGTTACTTTTAGGCTCATCAACCACTGGGTGGTGCTAAAGGGTAAGAAACTTATAGATGGGTAGAAACCAAACAGCTGAGATCGATCGCTTTGTGGTTGCGTCAATAAAGGTTTTTTTTTCTGAAGCACAGGACACAGCCCACAACATTTACAGTCTCTGTGGGTTTAAAGAAGACGAAGTTGAAAGTAATTGATTGATTTTTGCATGTATTGTCATAGCGACTGAAAGAGTAGGATCTCATATCGCTTTGTGGTTGCGTCAATAAAGGTAAGGAAAGGAAAGGACTAGGATCTCACACCCTGACTAAGCTAAAAACACATTTAAGTCACATTTCACAAGTGATATTTTTATGCTGCCTGGCGGCTGTAGAACTCGTCTTATCTACTTACTGCATTTGTCCAAGATGAGTCCGTTTGTCAGAGAGTCTGCAGCAAAAACTGTTCATATATGGCTGAAATAAAGGATAATTCTATAAATAAATCATTCAACTCAAACAACAAAATGTTGTCACAAAATGTATAACAATGTCAGTCATTATTTTCAAAGGATGTAAAATTAAACTTATACATATACAACATATACAATAACAAAGAAAGTCCGGCTCACTGTGTTCATTTTAAATTTTTTATATTTATTATTTTGCTTCACTAATTGAGATTGCGCCACTGAATACTGCAATGTTTTCACAATATAAACAAGTGTCACAACTGAACAGTATATTGTTGTAGACTTGATTAAACATAATAAAAACATGGCTGAAGAAAATGATATCACATTGGCCAGTAAGTGTGAGAGAAGCTAAGCATTTAAATAGAATGACAATTAGGAAAAAAAAAAAGTCTTCATCTACTCAACTTTGATGTTGTAAGGACTTGTGGACAGGAACAAAGCTCTGATGCAGCCAACATCCTCAAACATTACTGTTGTTTTTGGTCCACCAGTGTCTTCAAAGGGTTGTATTACACTTTCTCTTTCGACCTTCTGTTCCATCACTGCTTCACCACCTCCTCGCTTTCACCTGCTGCTGCTGCTGATGTTGCTGCTACAAGAACCAAAACTGCCCACACAAGGCCTTGGGTTGTGCACAGTTTATAAAAAAAGATGCAAAAATGAGCTCAAACCCAGAGCAACTGTTCTCATATGCAGAGAAAGTTGAGAACATGGGGAGGTGAAGAACAAAAGGTAGAAAACACGCAGAGTCCATTTCAGTCTTAGTGTCAGAATCCAACCCTGACCTGATATCAACAGTAAAGGGTTGGGACCCTGCTGAGGGTTGTTCAAGTGCAGGACTCAGATCTGACTGAGGGGCAGGAACTTCTGGTAGTAGCTCTTGGTCACGTCAATCATCAGATCCTGTGTGCATTCGGGGAGTTCACCTGAAAACAGACCTAAGAAGCAAAGACAAAAGCAGTTGAAGACATTAGGATGGATGAGGAGTATGACAGGGTCAGGTGTTGGTTCCATGGCACTGACCTGGACATCCAGAGAAGACGGTGAATGGCGGAACCACTGTTTCAGGAGGAAGCACAGTGTTGTCTAAGATCTTACAGCAGTCCTTCAGCACACAGCGACGACCCTGAGTGGACCGTGGGCAAGAAAAAAAAGTTTCATGAAGTTGTTAAGTTGTCTAAAGCTAAAGGCTCAACGTTCTATATACAATTAATGTACACCAGAGGTGGCCAAACATTTGACACGACAGATCAGTTTCAAGAAATCATTCTTTAAAAAAAAAAAACAGCACAAAAATAAATGATCCAGGTCATAATCAATTTTCCTTTCTTGATTTAACAAGTGCCTTATCATGTCAAGACACCTTTGTTTGCTCCTCCATTACTTAAAATACTTTTCCTTAACTGATAATCAATTACATGCATGGATATGATCTTGTTTAAATGCTGCAATAGAGACCAAAAATGTTGGTTTTTCAAACAAAAAAAACAAAACATTGAGAGTTTGACATTCGTGAAAAACAACTTCACTGCCACTGTCAGCAGTAGCAGCAACTAATTCACCCCAGGCAAACAAAGACACTGACTTCATTCAGTTCAGCTAGCGTTTGTTAAAAGGAATCTGATCACATGTGGAACGTTTTCCTTCACCTCTCAGTGAAATCCTATTTAAATTTCACTCACAATGACACAGTTCTTGCCGATGTGGACATAAGATCCGATTTGTGCCGCGTTGACCACACAGTCCTCCTCGATGAAAACGTGGTCTCCGATGTGCAGAGGGAAGAAGGCCACACTAAGGAGGCAGATAAATAGGCAATTTATTTCTTGAAATTGAACTTGATATTGGCAATTTTTCCAGACCTAAATAAACACACAAAACAAAAAAGAAACCAGTAAAATCCATGTTTGCATTTTGACACAATCTTTGAACATGCTGCTATCACATATTCCTTGGATATTGGGATATTTCCCAAAACGTAACATTCGCACATTTTATGCTTCTACATGTGAGTAACATTACCGACATAATCACAATGTGGTTTAATCTTGAATAAAATAATAAATATCAGGGTTGATATTTTAAACCCGGAATTTATTAACTGCTGCAATAACGACGTGAGAAAAATACACTTTACCCTTTGCTGAATTTTTTAAAAGGTGGCCGAATAACACTGCGACTTTTCACTACACAGTGTCTGCCCACTCTGACGTTTGCCAGGTCTCCTCTGATGATGCAGTCATTCATGACAATTGTCTGAAAGAGAGAAACAGCCAAGAGACGAACATGATGAGACATTTACATTAGCCGTTAAAATGACAGCCAATTATGTGTATTAGTATATATTGGTATATTGTTTTCTTACCTTTCCATTAAGGACGATATTTTGACTCCCACACAACACCGACTGTCTGCTTACTTTGTTGCCAGAAGCCTGAAGTTAAAAGTATCCAAATTATTATTGTTGTTGCTGGTAGCATCATAATTTACACGAACCGTTGGTGTTTTATTTAATGAATGCCCAACGCCCTATTGAGCATTAGCTACAGGCTAACAAAATAGCAACCAGTCTTTTTTGCTAAAAACAGCCCATTAGAAACTTCTTACCGTCTCAATGTACTCCGCTTTGTTGTAGAGTATTTCAGACAACTCCATGGTTACGTGACTACTTAACTTTATCCAGCCAGTTGTTGGTAATATACTAAATAAAACACTATCAAATGTAGCTGTTTACGCGTTCCTCTCTGCTGTCAGCCGACTGTGATGAATTGCTTGTCAGACATTGTGAGCTGAGAACCAAATTATCGATATTGATTTTAAACAATATATTCAAGCTTTATCAGTTGAAACATCCTAATAACTGTATTACAACACCACCATTACAGTTAAATCAATCGCTCGAATATAGAACTGCACTATGAAAACTAAACAAATTCGATTTGGCACTTTTTCTGCACTTGATTACTCTTCCCTGGCCAAACGGATGTCATCGTCGCTTGCGAAACACATTTTTAAATTAATAAACTTACATTTCCATGTGCATACTGGTAACTCATATTAAACTAATCAATTATAAGTTTAAATTAAGAAAAAGAAAGCTTACACAAATAACACAGGACTTTGCTGGGCGCATGCGTATAGGCAGCGCTTCCTTGACCCTGTTTCTCCTTCGCTTTGCATGCTGGGAAGCAGTCACTCTTCTCCGTCATGGCGGCTCGTGTCCTGTTGCAGTGTGCCCGCTCGCTCGCCCGGCCCTCGCTGAGGCTCAGCTCTGGAAGCTTGGCAACCAGAGCCGCTGTTGCTGCACCGACAGCAGCCCTTCGCCGGCCCGTGTCCTTCGCCGCAGACAGCCGGAGGACGCGGTGGCTTGTCCAGAGCCGGGTGAGCCATTCAACCGTCGTGGCCTAGCGCTTAAGCTGTGACCTACTGACGTCTTTCAAATCTGTCCGTCTCACCTTTAACAATTAAGGCTCTTTGCAACACCTGTGGTGTGGATTATTGCGGTAGTGAAAATCATCAGTGTTCCACCCCCCCCAAAAATCCCACCAATAATCTCGTATATTCGTTTTAAAAAACAGGCGTGTTTTGCAGAAGGCTAACCAGCTAAGCTAACAAAGTTATTGGACTTAATGACACTTAATGATGAGTGTTGTTGTTAATGACGAAATTCTTAGTATTCTATGTTGATTATTATTTAACACGTCAGATAAGCATACTGCGGAAATGCTTTTTATATTATTTTCTGCAGTAGTTTGAATGTTTTGTTTAACGACAGACATCTGTATGTTTAGAAACAAATTTTAGCAATCTAGCTTTTTTAATGCAAAGTTTTGATTACATTTAGGATTGAAATATTATTCTTAAAAATTCTGTTAGTATCCCAAGCCAATGCCTTCATGTAGCAATATATTTATCCTTTGAAAAATATGATTCTACAGAATGCACTCTGTCAGAAAAAGATCTTGTTTTGCATGTGAGCATTAATTCATTATTAGCTGCAAAGCAAACAAAGGTGGAAAAGTAGCTAAGTAGCATTTAAGAACCCTAAATCACAGATGCTTTTGTAACATTTCTTGTTGCTAACAGCAAAACAATTTAGTAGCATTGAGGTGAAGCTGTGCCCACAGCACCCTACACAGTTCCATTAAGTCATTGTACCTCTTCCTTCTCCTCCTCAGGTCTCATCGGTGGGTATTTTGTGCCGACATTATGGAGATCTTCCCCCACTCACCATAGAGGACATCAGAGAACGCGTGCTTTATGTGCTTAAACTCTACGACAAGATAAGTCCAGAGATGGTAAGAGTCAGTGTCGGAACAAGTAAAGAGAAAAATTAGTCACACATCGGTGAACGTACATATCATTTTATTGGTAATTTTAAGAAGTTAAAGTAAATAACAAAAACCATCTCCACAGCTTCAGCAAAACTCCCACTTCATGAAAGACCTGGGTTTAGACAGCTTGGACCAGGTGGAGATTATAATGGCTATGGAGGACGAGTTTGGTGAGTCAGAAATTTAGGATCAACTTGGTCAATTCTACGCATTAAAAAAATCTGTAAATCCAGGGTTGTATATGTTGAAATTAAAAAAAGATTTTTTAGCTCATGATAGTTTATTTCTAAGCATTTTCATAAATGTTCTCGTCTTAATAAACCCTTCTTTTAAAGGAACTCACTGGACTTTTTGTTGCTGTTAGGTTTTGAGATTCCAGATGGAGAAGCAGAGAAGTTGATGACCCCTGAGGAGATTGTACAGTACATCTCAGACAAACAGGATGTTTATGAGTAACCTGTCCTCCAGCTCACTTCACCGGTGAGTTACTCAGTGTCTGTACCACTTCATTTAAAGCCATTTTTCGTTTGTTGCAGCTTCGCTGTCTATAAAAGTTTCTTTATCCTTATTTTTCAGAGCTGTTGACCCCAATGTGATGCACACAGGAAGTGAAGCAGACGGCCACTAATTACAAATCCCACTTCCTCCACATCAGATGTTCTCTGTTGCAGCATTGTTGGTGTCGGCTGCATTATTTTGTGTTAATCTGTATTTAAGTGACCATGTGCTCTGGGAGCTTAGAGACAATACAAAAATATTCCTGAAAGGTTCAAACAGGATTCTGACTTTTTTTTTCTTCAGCTCCGTACTGTGGTTCCTATGTATAATTTCTCATGAGTAATACGTCAATAAAAACAAACTATGTGTAGTCATGTAGTCAAGTGTGATGTTTAAGTCTTACAAACAAAAGTCTACAATCATCACATTGTTCCTCTGAAGTTGGATGTATTTGCATTGATGAAACTTAACTTTAGCTTTCATTGGCACAACTAATTTAAAAACTACATTTAAATGCATCAAGAGTAAAAACAGCAACCTGAACACCTGCTGCTCACCAATACTGAACTTAAAGTATTTTTTCCCACAACAGAAAAAAAATCATCAATCCAGACAGAACGGTGAAAAGACTGCTACAGAGAGTGGATTCTGGAGGAATTTGGCAAACATCAAAAACATTTAAATATTAACACAAAACTTTTCTCCTATTTAAGTCACAACAAAGGCCTCTGTGATAATTTGTCTTCAAAGAGCCTCTAAGCAGTAAAATACATTTAAACATTGGAGAAAAGATTTGTAAATTTTAAATTAGAAATAATCTTACAGTAATCTTGAAAACCATTCCTTTCAGATTTTTCCAAAAACATATGGAGGCAGAGATCAAATTAGCCAATCACAAAACAGCAACTGCACACGTCTGTGGTAGAGACGACCTGATAAACTTTATTCTGACGTTAAGTCCTAATTATTAAAAGCAGACATTCTAAAAACAAAAAACAAAAACCCCATTAAACTAATTTAAATGGCTATGACCCCAAGCAATATCACTGCACCTGCCAAGGGTACCCACCCCATATTTTTGCAACAACTGGGTTAAGGGATGTCTGTATTAAACAGATTCAGGCAATCTGAAAACAAAAAACTGCACAAAAAGGCCTGAGAGAATAGTCTGACCTTTGACCCTTAAGGTAATTTCTATGTTAATGTGACAGTGGTCATCACATGTGACATTTGATGGGAGTGTTGGAGAAAGAACGAGTCGATGACACGACCACACAGTCATTGTTAGTCTTTTATTGAGGGTTGTACCCAAGTTATACAGCTTTGTATGTTGGCTGCAGGAGCCAGAAGGTTACAAACAGTAATCAGTTTACGAGTACAGCCAACAGAAGACCTACTACCTACTACTCTACACCTTAGTACAGACTCTCATAAGAGCACTAAAATCCAGAAAAATAAGGAGAAAAAAAAAAAAACAGAACAAACCAAGACAAAAGGAAGGAGAATAAAGAAGTAAATGAAACCAAGGAGACAGACAGCATCAGAGGAGACATTCATTATTAGAGCACACTGGAGTTGGTTTTTCTATACCTTGTAATATCAGGCGACTTCATTTTTTGTCAAATTTTCTTTTTATACCCATACAAATAAAGATTGTCCTTCAAAAAGTGCAGTTTCCCACGAAGTTTAAGATAAAATTCTTTGATGACCCGAGGAAGACGTTTGAAAATAAAAAGTTACTTCCTGTTTTTTTTTGTTTGTTTGTTTATTTGCGAGAGGAAGACGCGTCTCCCTCGTCGGTTATAGACACGGTACGTTGGTTTTTTTTTGTTGTTTTGTTGATATTGTCATATATTCTATAGTTTTCAACAGTCTCCCGAAGCGATGTGCATAATAGGTTTTACAGGTGATCCCACTACACGCTGTGGATTGATAGAATCTCTCTCTCTCTATATAAAAAAAACATTGTAGTTGTGTAAAATTTGCACTTTCACCAGCCTCGCGCTCCTCGGCTCGTGGCAGAAGGAGACGAGTGGCGACGAGAAACAAATGGACTTTGCAAATCTTGACCTCTCCTGCTACAACTGGCCCGGCGTGTGCTGGGCAATAAAGGTAATCATCATTAATATCATTATTATTTGTACTAGCCGTACGATTTAACAATGGCACAACACGTTTGAGGGATATTATTGGGAATCCCCGTCACCTTTGCCCCCCCCCCCCGGTCCCACCCCCATTTTTGGGAATTTTTTTTTTAATTCAAACAAAGCAAAAACAAAATAAAAACCCAAGGTGGACATGGAAGCCTGGGTTCAACACTCCATCTTTGTGCTGGTTAGACTAAAGCTTTTCAGGGTTTGTTTGTGTGTGTATTCATACTAAATGTAGAATGACAAACGACAGCAGGTTCTCACAGTTTTTGTGTGTGTTTTTTTCTTCTTTTTTTGTTAGTTTTTTTTTTTTTTTTTTAACGTTTTGTTTGTTGTGTTTACAAAAAAAAAAAAGCCTTTGCGTTTTTGATCCTACTGTAGGAAGGAGCCGCTGGGTGTGTGTTACGACATGATATAGCATTTGCTCACAGGATAGTTAAGTCAAGAGAGAAGAAAAAAAAACATAGAAAAGAAAAGGAAAAAAAAGAAAACCACAAAATCACATTTCTTTTTCTTAAATATTAAAAAGTAGTAGAGTATAACCAGCCAGCCTCCCTCCTAATCCCTCTCCTCTTTCCTCACTTCCTTCCTCTCTCATCTGGCTCTGTTGGGAAGCTGCTTGGCAGCCCTGGGGATTGTACATTGCTCGTGGTGGTTTTCACTTACTGAAAATAGTTTTTCCTCACATCATCCTTTTGCAAATGACATTTTCTTCAAGCATTTTAACATTGTCCAGCTATTTTTGTTTTTAAATACACACAGACACACGGCAATAATCAAGAAAATAAGAAAAAGGAAGAAAAAAAAGAAGAAACAATATAAATTATCGATCCCTTTCCTTCCCTCTCACCCTCCCTCCTCAATTTGGCATGATACTGTGTTTGAACATACAGTTTTGTGTACAAGACTGGGGGTTTTGCAATAAGAAAAAGGAAGACACACACACACACACTCACACATAGACACACACACACATCTAGCAATAGACGAAACAAGAGAGAAAACGTCAGATCAAAAACTGGGAACCAATGAAAAAGTGAACGTCAGTAAAAGGCGTTTTTTACGGACGCTGCTCGTCCCTTCTCTAACAGCAGAACAACTCTGCCTCCTGAACTGCCTGATCTGGGGTCAGGTTTTGTTCCAAAGACTCTGAGGCCAGACACAGCTTCTCATGCGTCACATAGCGCTAAAGGGGAGGAGCACTTCCACCGTCAGAAAGAGTAAAGTGATTTCAAGGAAAAAAAAAAGGAAATATATAAGTATTTTAGCGTTCAACTGTCTCCAGCCCTGTCAGTTTGGTTTCTCCTCTCCTCTAGTAAAGTGTAGGAGCAGGAGAAGGGAGCAGCGCTGACCGTGGACAAGTCAACTAGGAGGGCAAACACAACGCTGTGTCCCAGTGGAGCCGGGCGGAAGAAGGTGATCACAGGTCACATCTCCAGGCCCGAGTCACGGCGGGAAAAAAATAAAAACAAACTAGAAAGCTTTGCTTTGTTCAGTCATCCTCAGGGTGCTGCCGTCCGTCACCATGACAACCAGGTGATGGACAGAAGCGTAGCAGAATACTTCAAATCTAATACAACATTGTGCAGGGGCCACTCACTCTGACTTTTCAGCACGTTTGAGGCTGTCGCTTCACCTTTTTGAACCGTTTCAACAGCTACCTTCACACGGACTGACCAACAAAGTTATTATTGAGTAAAGCACCATCTTCACTGATCACCAGCATCCAGGCACACACACACACACAATCCTGGACAAGGACTCTGTTCACACCTGGCATTGACTTTAGCTCTTAGAACAATTATTTCCATTGCTGAGTATCCTTCCTTTTTTGTGTCCTTAAAAAAAATCCTTATGAGTAAGAAACAAGTAAAAATGTCTTTTTTTTGGCCCACAACTTTGAAACGACCACCTTCGTTTGTGCAATACTGCTGAAGTCACACTGGTGAATATTCAGGTCAGATAAGTTGAAATGTATAAAAGAAAAGTGGGATTATTTTACAAACTCAAAACCGTCAATAAATAAAGACAAATTTGCTTTTCTACGAGATGACCATGTTGTTGGTGTTGTTGTTTTTTATATAAACAGTTTAAGATGGAACTAAAAGGAAAACTGAGAATTTGGTCCAAGTTGTTCTCTTTGTAGTATCATTTCTTAATATAACATTACAAGTGCACTGCAACATGAACCAGTACACTTGTAATGATATTTTGAGTATGTAATATGGTGAAAAGCCTGTGTTAACAGTCTGTTCTTAAACGTTTCACTTCTAAATATCTGAACAGCGTTAACAAAAAAAGGACTTCATCTGTGTTGAACCAAAACTTCTAACTGGAGTCAGTTACGCCTCATCTAAAAAGAAGAAAGGAATCCATATTGTCTAGTCCCTTTTCCTGACACAGCACCACCAGGTGGCAGGTTGGGTGGCCTACACCTGCTCCGTTCCACTCCCTACGTTAACGATGACGTGTGAAAGAATTTTACAGTTTGTTCTGGACCAATAACTCCAGAGGTGATGTTATGAGCACATCAATGTTTTTGCACATTTTCATCGTCACATGACCAATGTAACTACACCTACTGAGCCAGGTATGAACAGCGGCCATGATGCGTTCCTCTGCCTCAAATGCTAATGTGAACCATTACATAAAACGCCAATCACAGCCATTCTTTGCCCTTTCAAGTTGAAGAGCGGCCAAGAAGTCCACACAACAATATCTTTTAAAAACAAAACCCTAAATGTGTCCGCATAACAACAAAGAGACGTGTACACACATGTATGCACGCACACACACACACACTACCCTGTCACAATACTCTGACAGATGCACCTCCTCACAACTAAGACACAGCTGAAAAAAATCCAAACTGCACCTTTACTCTCCGTCTGAAAGCTCGGCCTCTCCTAAATCCACTCAAGTGCAAAAATCCAAGGCTCCTCAGTTCAAATTTTGTCAAATTAAATTAACTCAAATACAATTGACAGACATGGTTCAGGTGTTCCACTTGAAAACATTGGATAAACGAGACAAAAAAAACAACAACAAGTACAAATAAGATACCCATATATATATGTATATAGTTTAAGCAAAGAATTGTGGAATTAAGTAAACTAATCTTTTTTGTATAGTTGAATTATTTGGTAGAGAGCAGTTCAATACTGGCACACACCACTGTCAAGTCTGACTAATACTCAAGGTTCTCACTACGTACGCTTTGAAGTTGTTAAATAGTCACGGCTAAACTTAAAAGCACAACTTAGGCAAACATTTGTTTTAGTATTACTGAAATAAAAAGCAAAACTGAAGAGGAAAAACAGGCACGCAAACACACACACACACACACTCACACTCACACAATAGCATTAACACACACTTATTACATTAAAAGAAAAAGAAATTAAGGTCCATGGCTTCGCTGACGCTGACTTCTAATTCACACACTGTCTGAAGCGATTTGTTTTTCTCCGGAAAAAAAAAGAAAAAGAAAAAAAAAAGTGCATCATAGAGACGGAACAATGAATGGTAGATAAATCTGGTTTTCACACGTGTCATTTTGTAGAGCGACATCACTGGTGGATTTTACATTCATGTGCACACGACGACGACGACGACAACTCCCTCCAACCACTTAGCTCAAGCATAAGAACTCACATCTGACGGTACAGGACGGACTTACACACACACACACACACACACGTAATCACTCACACACACATCATCAGGTCAGGAACCTCAGATCAATAGACCCCTCCCCCCCCACCAAAAGGGAAATGAAAACAAATAAAACAGTACAATACAATCATATTCTATTTGTAAACAGGTAGAAGCCACTTGACTTGTTGCATCTTCGGACACAATTATGATCAAGGCAATGAAATGTGGACGACTTTTGCACTGTTAAAATATTATCTTCAACCAAAACTATATTTTTCTGTCTTTTTTTTTAAAAAACACCATTTGTGGCAATCAGCGAGATAAAAAAAAAAAAAGAAAAAAAAAAGCAAGTTGTAATTTTCAATTTCGTTGTAATAGACCCAACAGTTTGAGACACGGGGGACGAAACAAAAAGAAGAAGAAAAAAAAAAAAAACGAACAACAAATGCCTCTCGTTAGGCCATGTCAGAGGCTACAGTATGCATAGATACAGATTCACCTTTCTCTTGGTTTTTTAAGTCTGACAAAGACAAAGTTTTTTTTCTACTAACAATCACAGACTCGCACAACAGACACCCCCCCACTTTTGATTTGTTTCATCAGTGGAGTGGAGGAGTGGTGGAAGAGGAGGAGAGGGGGGAGGAGTCGGGTTTTCTTACAACCCACCTACCTCCACCCCCCAACATCAAGACCCCCCCCCGTTCACCAAAAGACAGCATATCAAAAGCAGTGTGTTGAGCTTCTCCAGCTTAAAGCAGTTATTTGGCAGAGAAAAAAATTACAGACCTATACATGGTTTTCAGTGCTAGAAGTTGGATTTTCCTTACCTACAAGGAGTAGTAGTAGTTCTTTTTTAATTTAACTACAAGGAGGGGGAAACTGGCTTGATTTCCTGAGAACCATTGCTGGTTATTTAGCAGACAAAGAGGAATAGTTCAAATAACCAACACCATGGCCAAAAACACTGATCCGAATTCCCAGAGTTACAAAGCATCATCTTCATCCTCAGTGAGAGTGTATTTTTTTTTTGTATTTTTTTTTCCATTTTATAATTTTTTAAAAACATTTTATTATTTTTAATTTTTTTTTGATATTTTTGATATTTTATCTTCTTTTTAAAATGAAAGATGAACACACAGTTCGCCTCCTAAGTCTTGTAAACAAGAGGTTGCAGTGTGGCACCTCCAAAACATTGAAAGCCTATTCTGAAAGTGCTGTTCCCCCCACGCCCACCAGGGGGCGAATGGGAGGGCTTGCTAGTTAACCCCGCCCCTATATTAAGACGGGCGTGGCTTGCTAGTCCCAGCTGCGGCTACAGTCCTTTGCACTGCAGAGCTCGACGTTCTTTAGTTTTAAAACAAAAATTGGTGCAATACTTTTTTACTTTAATGTCACTTTTTTTTAACTATCACCAGATAATCCTCCTAAGTCAGCTTTTTACTCTTTAACTATCTGTTGATCTTGAACTCCACGACAACGCAGTAAGGTAGGCGTGCCAAGGCAGAGAGGAGCACACACACTCATTCTCACACGGGCACACAAAGTACTTCCACACACGTGCGTGTGCACACGTATTCACACATACACACACATACGGTAAGGACCTCAATGAGTAAACAGCTACACTGGAAAAAACTGGCTGCTCCCTCTATATTGCAGATTATATATAATATATATACTGAGAAAAAACCACATTCAGTGCAAAGTTAAAAAGCTCATACTCCAACATTGTCAGCAAACAAATGCAAAAAAAAAAAAAAAACAAATAAAAAGAATTGGAATTCAAATAACACAATGAATGAAACAAAAAAAATATATTTATATATAATAACGAGCTTGATTGAAGCTTTTTTTTCGGTCTGAAAGAGCACTACCTGGAAGCAAATATCCATCCGTTCACATTATAGAATTGGCCTGCATGATTCAAGTATTCCGACTGATATGTTTTTGGGCTAAAACAAAGTGGACATATGTGCAGAGAAACGTAACTTGTTTTCCACAGGGGGAAACCCCTATTTGTTGAATATATTGTAAGTGAGAAAGAGTCCAACTAGTGCCATTGTGTTTTTTTAAGCTTTTTTTTCCATTTTTCTATCGCTGATTATTGATAATTCTCTACTGACCCTTGACCCCCAGCCAGTTTGATTGGCAGGCGGTTCACATGGTGTCCCCACCTCCTGTCAGGTGATCCACCGGGAGGAAGGAGCTGATTGGAGAAGGGCTGCTGAGCCTCCCTGCCTCGGTGCCACTGGGGCTCCCCCACAGGCTACTGGAATAGTTGGGCCCGCCCCAAAGGGAGGAACTGTGGAGATCACTGCTGTTCCACTGGTTGGGTTCAGGAGCACGGCTGGGAAACGGATGAGACTGATCCATTCGGCTCTGAGAGGAGCCGATGGTCTGCCAGCTGGAGGAAGGAGTGGCCAATGACTGCCCTTGTGCAAAGAAACGGTTGATTTCCTCCTCACTGGCAAATTCAGCCAGAATAGTAGTGTTCCCCAAAACACACCTGCAGAGAGACACCAGATGAAGAAAGTGTGTGCTGTGTGTGTCGGCATGCACAACTGCAGCGGAGCCAATCACTTGGCTCGTCACAGCTCAGAAAACTGGTCTGTGAGTATGGACATAGAACAGGGTGGAAACGAGTGTGAGAGTTGACGAGTTACGGAGGAAATAAAAAAGGATTAACAGGACAGAAAAAAAACGTGAAAAGAAAACGAGTGGAGCCAAGGCAAGGGCAAGGCTGCCATAGAAATTGACACTACCAGCAGGACATTTGCTAAAGTTCAGTTCTCAAGTCAGTGGCCAACCACAACCCTTGAGCAAAGCAAACAGGCATATTAACAACCCACGCAGCTCAATATTCTGATTCCGTCTCAGACGGCCATTAGCCATCTGGGCGATGGTTAATGGCCGTCCATCTTAGGACCAGGTGAAGAGAGAGTGTGTGTGTGTGTGTGTGTGTGTGTGTGTCGTTCTTACATGTGCAGGCTCTTCTGGGCTTTGGCGGCCTCGTCTTTTGAACTGTAGCAGACCACAGCATTTCCATGCGGCAGGTTGAGGTGGAATGTGATCAGAGGGCCGTGCTGCATGCACAGGGTCCTCAGGGTAGAGCCGTCAATCTGGAGGACAAACGGCCGCAGAAGTTAATCAGAGTGAATTATATATAACATAATATAATTAGACTTTCACGCATCAGTACCTGAGGTGTGAGATTTTTCAGAACAAGCCATTGGGATCTCCCTGAGCTGCTGCTGTCACCCCAACTGGAACCTGCCAGAAAAACAGAACAGAGTCAGAAAAAGAGCCAAACACTCATGTGTGCATCTCACCATAAAACAGAGAAGAAAATGTAGTAAAAAAAACAAAACATTTACAGATAATTAATGAAAATTTACAAGTAAACAATGTCTAAGTTATATTAATCCTTCATGTGTGAAGACTCCCAGGGATGGAGGAAATGTAAGGATATTTTTTGGCACGTTTTACCAGGTGTGTATCTGGATTCAGGTGAGCTCCAACCCCCCAACCTCAGTGAAGAGGGGTCCCAGCCAGTGGAGGCAGGACTGGGCTTCTGGCTGGTGAGACCAGGTGGAGGTCTGGAGGGGGCTGCCACAGACAGCGCCTTTGGAGGCAGGGGGACCTTCCACAGCTCATGGGCCAGGGAGGAGTTAGACACAGGACCGCCACCGGGAGACCACTTTGATTCACTGGGTCTGGCTGCAGGTGGAGACGAGAACAACTTGAGATGTTTTTACATCCATACAGGAGGTTTTCACTGATCTGACAGCTAACGCTTTTAAATGTTTCACCTATGAGTGACATAGTAGAGAGTGGAAGAAACCAATACGTCTCAGGCTGATATATTGATAGTTAACAGTTAAATTAATATTGACTGGTATCCTCTCTGTTCAAAACATTACTGTTCAGCATCTTGTATAGTCATTTTTATCATTTAACACTCAATTGAGCTGATAAAAAAAAAAACAAAAAAAACAACAATACATACCTGAAGTGCTTTGTGCTGTACTGGTGAGGGAACCGCTGTGGCTGGAGGCACGAATGGATGACCAGGCACTGTTAGAAGGCATCGTGGTGTTCAGTGATGAGGATGGCCCTGAAAATGAGAAACACACAGATTAGAATCTTTGATGCATGATTATTATTATATAACAATTTAGAACAGCATTTAATAACTTTATTAATTCAACCAAAGCAGAAAATTCATGACAACTTTCTTGGGTTTCACCTTTCAAAGTGTTAATAGGTTTTGATTGAGTTTTGTGTGTCCCACCGTTGTTCCTGTCCCTGAGGTGGTCTGTGTCTCGGACGGTGTTGATGGAGAGGTTGTTGATGACACTACCGGGGGTCACAAAAGGATCAGTCTCAGGGTCAATGTTGGGGTAACCTTTCCAAGGCTCTCCCGGGCGGAACTCTGTACAGACACAAACAAAGAGATGATTTATTAGGGAGGGTTTTTAGTTGTGTTTGTTAATTTATTCCCATGTTTCCACTGTAGATGCTGGTTGTACCTGGGGGCCAGGTGACAGTGTTTCCATGGGATGGAGGGGAGTTGGCACGGGGCGGCCAGCCATCACCCACAGAGCCCATTGATTGGCCAGGAGGACTCAGGGGAGACAGGAACTCATAGAAGGGAGAGTCCTCCAGACGCAGCCCAGACGACATAGCACCTGTAACACAAACACAAGCACTGATGAAATCCTTACAATCAGATTAGACCTGATGTCACTGTGATAACTGAGCAGGTGAGTGTACGTAAATGCTACAGTACTGTCACTCAAATGAATGTACCAGGTTTGCTGTTCTGCTCCAGAGGGTCAGTAGCCCAAAGTTTCTTCAGTCTGGACTGAGGTGGCTCCTTGTAGCTCACAGATCCACCACTATTACTACCACTAACACCCATGTCCAGGGATACATTCAGGTTAGAGTTCAAGCCTAGAGGAATACAAACAGAGGAAATCTGATCAATAAAGTGTGTCTATGCAATAGCCTAATAAATAAATACAGCAGAAGATTTAGAGAAACTAAAAAAAAGTCGACATACTTAAAGGGAAGTTGGTGAAGGATCCAAGAGCAGGAGAATCCTTCTGCATCTCATGTGTATTGTGGGACAAATAGTTGTCCAGGTATGGTTTGTGAGGCTGTGCCTGTTTCATCAAAGATGGGTCCAGATGACGTGGGGGCTGCATCATTGGAGAAGAACCAATAGGACGAGTCACCTGTTCAGTCTGTCGTCCTACGGGCATTGCTCTCTGATTCTGAACCTTTTGCTGTTGCAGAAGAAGACGCTGCAGAAAAAGTAAAGATCCTGTGAGTCTAAAACCTTCAATGTCAAGCAGGCAGTTTGTCAATATGTGCAGATTAAGGACATTCTACCTGCAACTGGTTGAGCTGATTCAGCTGGTTGAGCTGATTGAGCTGGGAGAGTTGGTTGAGCACAGCCACCTGCTGAGGGCCAAACAGAGGGTTCAGACCTCCATTACCTCCTGGGTACTTCAACAGGGGTGGAGTGACCTGAACACAAGCAAGAGTTTGGTTTAGAAACAGTCACTACGTAGTGATGACAAAACATAGACACTTTTTAAACCTCCAAACTCTGTTTACAATCTTTCTGGATATCAACTGATGATATTGTGTCCTTGGGCCCATTCAGGTTCAAACGTTGGCCACTGAGAAACAAGTTTTGTCTTGAATCATTCAAAGTGTGTCCACATTAGAGCTGTAGATATTTCGACTTCAACGGGAGACGGGACCCGACTTGTAGAAGAATTCCACAGCCAAAAACATAAAGAGCACTGTGTGTGTGTGTGTGTGTGTGAATTACCTGAGAGGGCGGGATGGGTGGAGGCACTTGGTTACGAAGGTTGGGTTGCGGGGGGATGTGGGACTGGGGGCCACCTCGGCCCTGTGCTACGCTGCTTCCACCCATCATGGGGTTTACATTCTGAGAAGACATAAGACAAACAAAAATATACAGTTTTGTATAAGACAATATTTTGATAAAAAAAGCTTTTTAATTGTGTGCTAAAACACTAAATAACAAAGGTTCTTTTGCATATTAATAGACAAACCTGTACAAAAAAACAAAAAAAAACTAGCTGACCAGACCTGAGAATTAAACCCGAGACATTTCCTGTTCTTCTATCCGCACTCACCTGCCGTGCAGCCCCAGAACGAGGAGGGGGCTCAGAGTCGAGACAGGGGAAAGGCTGAGCAGAATTGGAAGCAGAAAAGCTCATGCTCTGATTGGAGGAGAGATCGTCAGAAGCTGGGCTATCATAAGCAGAGGCAGAAGCAGATAGCTGCAGAAGCATAGGCCAAGTGCACAGCAAGCACAGAGGGACAGGAAGTGCGTCAGCAGCCAGGGAAATACCGAGAGACAGCGAGAGAGAAAGAGAGAGGGAACAAACAAAAAGAAAGCAGAAACCAAAAAAAAAAGTTACTTTCACAAAAGAAAAGGGGAAAAAAAAGCAAAATCAGAAAGGAAAATATGCAGTGTAGCAGAACAGAAAATTGGAAGCAAAAAGTTGAAATTAAAATAATTGGGAAATATAGACAGCGATTGGAGCAACAAGAAAAGCAGCAGAGCCAATCAAATACAGGACAATCACTGGGGTTCAAAATTATGCAACATCAAGGAATGTTGCTTAATTTTCTTATAAAACCTATAACACCCCATAGCTGAATTGTCCATTTCAGTTGTCAACAACACCAAATGTAGTGTGTTAGAACAACCATTTGGTGGCAGTGCAGAGCTAAGACAATAAAAAGAACTAACTACTCAGTCTGAAACAATATTCTACCTGTGCCTACAGGAAGAGAACAGTGAACGTCTCTGCTAACCTTGTCAAAGTAGGGGTTGCGATCCATGGCAGACTCCTTATGGAGCTGGTGTCGAGACCCAGGGTTCTTTCCCATCACTCCATTGTAGTCTCCCATGCTGCCCATGTCCATGCGCTTGTCCTGCACCATCCCTGGTCCTGTCTTCAGGGATTCGTCAGGAGAGTCTCTCTGAGAGGGCAAGATAATTAAAACCACATTAGAGACAGAGATTGGAAATGATGGATCTGGTCTCCAAGAAGAATCACAGAATTCTTATTCTACTGCACAGTTTGTGTTTACATATATATATATATATTAAATTCAATGATTAAATAAAAGAACAGAGGACAACACTTACTGAGAAGTTCATGTTGCTGAACTGGTTGACGAATGGTTTTATCCAGGGTTCATCCTGTTTGTTAACTGGTTTGTTCATCTGGAACGGAGCACAAAAATAATTTAATAAAAACGGCTTGGAGTAAAGCTTGTACGTTTGAAAGAAAACAGTCATAGATGCAATTTTTTTTAGCTAGTTACAAAAAAAGGAGTGAATTTACCTTGTTGCCTTTTTGCTTGTAATTCAAGGTGTTCTGGTCATGGGACCTGTTGTCCTGTTGGCTGTTGCTCCACATGCCAATCTCCACCTCCTCTTCCTGGCCCCAAGTGTTGCCCATGGATGTGTCATTGCTGCACCATGTCTCCATGGGCTTGGGAGCTGGAGATATCAGGATGGAACGCAGACAGATGAACCTCAGAAATCAACTCGCGACTGTATATAATGTTTAAACAGCAGTAAATACGCTGCGATCGTACCAGACTTATGCTGGCCACCCCAGGTAGAGACAGACTCTCTGCTGTTGTCCCGGTTGGGTTCGGCCCAGCCAGAGGAGCTATCTATTGGCTTGCCCCAGGCAGACGTGCCATTGTCCACTGTAACAGGTGGAGCAGCAGTGGGCTCCCCCCATGTTGATGAGGAGGACTCCTTCTGCTGAGGGTACGGATCACCCCAACCTGAAGAGGAGAAAGAAGTTGGACATTGTAACTGCAGAGTTTTGAGGCATTCTATTGTTCTTTCGTGACAAACTCCAGACGCTATAACTTTAGTGTTTCCTCTGCGGAAAACTGTAACTCTTGTATACCTGGTTAACCCCGCTTTAGTGTTACATTAACATTTGTAGGTGTTTACATGTTTACTGACTCCCATTATATCCTCAAATGTGTTTGTGTGTATTTGCTGAAAAGGGTCTGGTTACTGCTGGCCACCCCCGGTCAAACACTTTCTCCCTGTAAAGGTGGTATTTGGCAGGGGGTGCCAAGGATTCCTCATTGCAAAAATAGGACAGATCATGGGGTGGCCTCGGGCTCCAGTGTCCCTCATGTGACTGTGCATATACACACAAATACAAATACAAACATGTAGAAGACAGACAAACCTTTCACTTTACCCTCAGTCTCTCAAATGCTTTCTTAAACAAAAAGTGTGTTCCTACAGTGAGCAGCATTGGTGTGCAAAAAAGAAACGAAAGGTAGGAGAAAAAAAGGCAAATGGAGGAGAGAAAGGAAAAAAGAAAAAAAGAAATCAATGCTCTTAGCATTCCAGAGGGATGACTCAACCTGTTCTACAAAACCCCTCAAAACTGTAGGGGAACTGCATACCGTTTGTTTCTTTTACTTTTATTCTTTTGTACACACTGTGTGTAGTCTTTGTATACATTTATGAGTGTGTGGCTACCCACAAGATTCTTCTGTTTGTAACATGGGAGTCTTCGTTCTTTCAAGTCCCATTTTGCTCATCTCAACAAGCGACTGTGGGTGGGACTTGAATGCATCGTTGAATTTATTCACACAGCTCAAACAGGAGGCCACGTTTCATTCCAGTTACACAGAGATTCATGTCATGGCCGTTTCCTCTTAGACGTTACACAATAAAAGTAAATGGCACTCCTCCAGAGATGATGCAACTCAAGATTCACTTGTCTGATTTCAACACTGTTATTCAAGAAAGGAGAGATGAAAGTAATCCTTCAGGCCAGAGATTATTGGAAAATATTATGATCCATCTCTTGTGATTAAGTCTAATATTTAATTCAAACCTGTGAAGGACTCACTAACCAGTGATTTTGTATTTGTACGGCACAAAGGCTATTGTCAGCAACTGTTCTGCTTAGGCTCTTTGAACAGGACTTTTTGAAATATATATATATAAAATTCATAATGTAATATAGTAACACACACACATATATATATATACAATATATTTTTTTAAACTTACCAGAACTGCTTTTCTCCTGGGGAGGAGGCTGCATTGGCTGTGGAGGATGCATCGTGTTGTGTCCCGAGTGAGACTGGTGTTGAGACGTGTTCTCCTGGCCTGATGGGTTGGTTTTGTTCCACAAGTTGACAGATGTTCCACTGCCTTTGCCTGGAAAACGTTAAAACAAATGAATACTTAACACGGTCAACTCACAATTCTGAACAAGTCTTCATTAAAAAAAAAAAACCCACAACATAGTTTACCAGGGTCTCCCCATGCTGCAGTGCCATCGTCAATCTCCATCCTGCGCCTTATGGACTCTGGAGAAGGTTCCTCCCACCCAGTGGCTGCTGCTTCCTCCTTCTGACCCGCTGAGGGCATGGGGCCTCCCAGCCAACCTGGTCAAAACGACAATGAGTTTAACACTTTGTTATTGGTTGCAAGTAAAATTGAGAAATACATTAGTAAAGCCGAGAAAACGTCATCATGAATTACCTGTGGGCTTGGTTGGACCTTGATTGCCTCTGGACATGTTAGATTCAGGAGGTTTTCCCCACTCGTTGGAGGGTTTGGTATTCGGCTCACCCCAGCTCTGATTGTTCTTCACTGGCTCACCCCATCCCTGACTGTTACTCTGAGGATTGGGTTTGTGGACCGACTCGCCCCATGTGGATCCTTGATTTGGCGCGCCCTGATCAGGGGTATTTGATCCTCCACTCCCCACCCAGGTGTTGCCGCTGCTGGTGTTGGTTCGGCTTTGCTCGCTCCAACATCCAGAGCCAGACCGGTCACTGTCGCTATCCCAGCCCACTGAGCCGGCACCTTTGTGGGGCTCCCCCCAGTGGTTGCTGGCTCCTCCTCTTGGACCATCTCCACTGTTGCCCCAACCCTCAGTTCCATTTCCACCATGGGAAGACCAGTTTTGTTGTGGTTTGGGTGCATTAGTCCAAGTATTGGACCTGTAGAAAAACCATAAAGACAGTCAGTCATAAAGTAAGTGCACAGTTCATAACTAATGAGAATTAAATGCACTACTTACCTGTCATCTTTACTGAAGTTGTTGCTCCATGTGTTACTGTTGTTGTGGTTACTCTTGTAGCTGGAACCATCATCCCAGCCACTCTGCCCACTTCTACTCCCTGGGACTTTGCTGTCCCACCCACTCGTTTGCCTCGGTTCTCCCCAGCTGGAACCTCCTGCATCTGGGCCCGAGCCGACCTGTCTACTTCCCCAGCCTGCAAATAAAAATAAAGTGGGATTTATATCAAAGGGTTTTTTTAACTACAGTAACTACAATGCATTCACACCAATGAGTTATTTTGTACCTCCTGAATTTTGGGAAGAAGATTGTGGTGCTGCTGTGCCCCAGGTGGAGCCTCCACTGCTGTGCTTTCTTTCTTCAACTCTGGGACCCTGGGACTGACTGTTAGCAGGAGAATTGACATCCCAGGCTGTGTTCTGCCGTATGGGAGTCTGACCCCACCCAGTGTTGGACAATACACGTGGGTCTACATCAGCTTGAACTACAGCAGATGCGACCGTTGAAGACGGTGGGGTAGGTTTTCTGCGATTTCCTCCTTTTTGCTGGTAGCTGTCTGAGCTGGATCGGCCTCCAGAGCTCTCTCCACTTCCTTCACTTCCTCCTGAGCGACCCCAGCCTCCAGGGACACTCCCCAAACTGTGCGTACTACTGACTGCCGCCCCACCTCCCATGCCTATGGCGTCATCTTCCAGGCTTTTCCAGCCATTGTTGGCCGAGCTTCCTTTTTGACTTCCAACATCCAAAGGGTTGTTACCAGGAGCTGATGATCCCCATTCTCCATTTGAAATCTTGTTGTTCGATGCGGAAGAGGATGACGAGGATGAAGAAGAGGACGATGCGCTGCTTCCCCAGGGACGAGGAATGCCTGCTGGAGAGCCCATTATAGATTGATTCCCATTACCTGTTCCTGCACAGCCTGGGATTTGATTGGAGCCAACACTCCAGGCCAAGTTACTCTGAGGCTGGTTACTGGCAAGCCCCTGGTCCCAGGGTGGGACCCCAGTGTTGTGGGTATTATTACACTTATAAGCAGCAGTAGAGGACATTTGGGGATTTCCAGCCTGCATTAAGGCAGGGTTTTGGGAGTTCACAGTGTCTGAATTTGGGGGGCCCTTGTCTCCAGGGTAGGTAGTGCCCCAAGGCGTACCGAAGGCCTCAGAACTCCCTAATTCTCCTTGGGGGTTCTGGGTGGCTGATGAGGGGTTTCCATTGGCCAGTGGACCCCCATTCCCCCCTCCAACGGAACCCCAGGAAGAGTCCCCGCTGAGTTGGGGTGAGGCGGTAGAGTTTGGTGGAGTAGAGGTCATTGTGGCATTAGTAGTAGTAGTAGAAGTAGTAGTAGTATTCATCTTAATAGTGTTATTTGGTCCATTGGTTTCAGTGTTAAGGTTGGAAAGCTGCGAGCCACCGTTTCCACTGCTGCTGCTTCCTAACACTTTGCTGCTTGCTGTACCATTAGTCACATCAGTGTCTTCCATCATACTGCTGTTGTCTGGAGCTGCCATGCCACCCCAGCCCAGCAAGGGGCACTGTTGGGGGGCTATACCCAGTTTGGAACTCATCCCCTGAGCCTGTGGAGGCCTTTGGCCCTGGGACACTGGGCTTGGGGTTGGATTCTGGGGCCAGGCACCGTGGTTGGCATTTGGGTTCAAAGTGTTTGGGTTTAACCCTCCATTAATGCAAGGGATGCTTCCACCCGTGGTTATGATGCTGCTGCCTGACTGGGTGCCCCATACACCAGTGTTATTCACCAGCTTGATGTTGTGGTTACCCAAGTTATTGCTGCCAATACTGCTGGAACCAACCATGGAGGGTTGGGAGGACCCAGACATGTTATTTCCAATATTTGTGTTGGTCAAGGTTCCCATTCCTCCACAAATAACCTGAAGACCGTTGCTGTTGCTCTCACCGTTAACAGAAACACTGACCATCATTGCAGAAGAAGGAGAGGACGCTGTAGAAGACACAGAAGAAGCATTTGCTGACATCATCATTACTGTTGTCCCTGCAACAGCCGAGAGGTTTTTCTCTGAGCCGATTGAGGAGCTAGAGTCGGCGTCCATGCATTCTGATGCCAGCTCAGGGTCTGAGCCTGACCCACAGCCAGAAGAGGAGGAAGAAGAGGAGCAAGAAAAGGAGGAGGATGATGGAGGCCAAACAGAAGAGTTGGTTGAAGAAATGTTGTTGGGCTTGTCAGAACTTCCTTCCACTAGGACTTTTCCCCAGTTGCTGTTATTGTCACTGCTGCAGGGAGAGCCAGAGGACCAAGGGGAAGGCTCATACTGTGAGTCCAAGCCAGGATGCTCTAAACCTGCATATAGAAAGGAGACACAAAAAAAGACACTGTTGACTGAAGGTTCAAAACTGCCCATCTTTAACTAATACAGAACATAACTGCTGCTGTTTGTGTTCTTTGAATACAATGCTGATATATTTGTGGTATATTAGGGAGCAGAACCACGGCTGTTCCTAATGATCAGCACCACCACTGGCTCCAAGAGGAGGAAATGGAACACAAAGTGGAGATGGCAATGGCTTGTGAAACAGATGTGGGACAAAAAGTAATAATTTCATTTTACAACAACACACTTGTGTTTGAAGTTTTCAGCAAATTAATTGAATGTCTTAAGGTAAAAATATACCGTGATTGTACTCTTGTTCCTAATTGTATCATAGTGTCAGATTACTTCAGCTCCATCAGGTTTCAATATTTAAATATTTATGTACAACTCAACACTAACAATTCATATTGGCGTGGCCACTGGTTGTTCACTATAACCAATCAATGAAGAACCTTAAAAGCCTCTCCTAGAAAACAAAAACCCTTTTGAACAATATTCTGTTCACTCACTACATTTTCTTTCACCTATTCTATGGACTTTGTTCATTTAGTGGCAGCCAGGCCTACCTGCCTTTTGTGCAACACTTAGACAGCCAAAGAAAAGAAATTAGTAGACAGAAAGAATATCAGAAAAAAGAAGACAGTGCTTTGTTTTGTCATCACCTGTTTGATTAGAGGAGTGGCTGACGGAATCCCGAATGGGAGCCATTCCTGGAAAGAGAGAAAAGGAGGGGAAGACTGTCAAACAGGTTCAGGAGAAGTTAGTAATAGAAATGGAAATCAAACCAGGTCGAAATGTAAGAGGTAGCTGGGACAGACAGGACATTCACTGGGTATTAAGCAGAAAGACAGAACTGTGTGCGTTGGAAACTTTCATGTTGGTTGGTAGAACTGTTCACCTGCGAGTGCAGCTTGCGGCTGCTGCTCCTGGTGGGACAGAAGGGAGTCCTGGGGTTGAGTGGAGAACAGGTGACCTCTGGATCCCAGGGCAAACGGGGGAGGTCAAGGGTCAAAGCTCAAAGGACACAGCCTCAAGGATCTGAGGTAAATGGGTGGGGCTTGTCAGAGCGAGAAACAGGATGGCCGGGCTGTCTTGGCATTGCTGAAGTGGGTACGTGTATGTGTATGTGAGTGTATGTGCAAGAAGGTGTGTGTGTGTGTGTGTGCGGGGAGGGGGGGAAAGGGGAGAAGTGTGGTTTTAGATGTAGGACTCTGCGTTCACTTGGTATGCTCTGGCTCTGCAGGAAATGACAGAAATGACAAAAAGGGAGAAAAACTAGTCAGTAAAGAATGTACCGCAAATTATTAACTCAAAAGGTGTTATCTGTTACACCTAACACCCACAGAAGGCCAAAGGGATTCACCAGATAACTCTCTCTGACTCCTGTCTTAAGGTTTACAGTTGAACTTCTCACACTATGGGGAAATTAGGGATAAAAATCAACCTTACTGCTAACTTTGGGGGGAAAAAAATAATTTCTTTCTAGTGCCCCACTAAGGATGATTGGACACCAGTAAAAACCACTGTTTCACAACTGTGTTTCATGCAGAGTTTAGTTCAAGGGAAGGTGGAAACCACAACTGTGTTTCATGCAGAGTTTAGTCCAAGAAAAGGTAGAAAGCATTTCTGACAGAGCCAACAGTGCAGGCTTCATCAACAGCAGTCTGGGAATTTATTTTGTTTAACCATCTATTTAAAGTAACTTTGTTAGAGTAAAAAAAACTGCAAATGTTTGTTTTATTGTTTTTTCTATTCAGTGCCACCGTCATCCAAACAAATACTGCAAATGAATCCATTTTATTAGATCACTTTTGTACATAAAGCCCAGAGGTAGTAGTGTCACCCTTAGACTTTACATCCAGAAAACATTCTTACAAAACAAGAAAGGCAGCAGGGACCAGACATTGAAAGTGGATACAGACATGAGCAGCAGTGTGGAGAGGTACATCCTTCAGAGAAAGTGGACCAGTGTATTTGACAGCAGGAAGAAAAGTGTGCACGCATGCGTGCCTCCTGACCTTTCATCTATGCAGGTTAGACAGAGTGCTAGCTCTCTCTCTGCCTGCTGCAGCAGTACACAGCCCTATTTATAAACCCACCAGTTCAAATAGCAACCACTCTGTTCACTAGCCAACACGATAAGAGACCCAACAAACCCATGTGTGCACAATGAGCAAGTGTGAAGGTGCAATCAAACAAGCATATGTTCAAACCCTGAGCCACCATGGGAAAGCACTTGCGATGTAGCGACGGCTTTAGAGTTGGGTGTTTATTTCAGTAGAATAAAATTAAAAAAAAATCCAGAGGAAAAGCATCTATTTGGAACTCAGCTACCATAGCTATACAGGCCTACATAGTGACAAGACTCACTTTATTGAGGCCAAACTCTACATTCATTAACTCACAGCTCACAGCCTCCACCTGGGCAAACTGCCAGCACCTAAACATAAAGCCTGTCAAAAGTTTCTTAGCTGCTCTCTGGAACAGATCAAAAAGAGACTGGACAATGATAACGCTTTAAAAAAAAAAACTTCAAACACAACCAGAGAAAAAGTTAAATAGTGTTTACTGTGGAATTACTGACATAGGAAAAGTGTTTCCAGCGAAGTAAATGTTTACTTATTTGAATACTGACTCATCCTTACATGGAAGGAGCCATTTTCCAGCAGAAAATGATTTGTTTCAGATGTGTCAACTTACACACAGATTCATTATTTATTCCAATGACCATCTACTACGTTGATTCTGGTAAATCAGTGCGCAGTTACACGATATTCACAACAGCTGGTTATGTGTACGCATGTTTTCTGCTGCTGCTGAACACAAAGTACAGTTTGTTCCTCTCTCTCTCTCTGCTTCCACCTGAGAATGGCTTTCATGAGGGCCCCTGGAGTTGGCAGCAGCTCAGCTATCATCTTACAGACAGACAGGGGTGGGGGTGGACAGGGACAAGACACTGATGCAGAGTGTGTGGCTGTGGGTGAGTTGCGACAGAGAGGCTGACAGAAACAAGTAAAAGAAATGTATCAACTTTTATCAAGGGAGGAAACAATATGTTAGAGAAGAAGTGAACAGAAGGAGAGAGAAGAAGGCTGAGGCAGAACAGGCCATCATTAAGGATGATGTGAGTGGAATGCAGCTGCAGCTTCTGACATGTATAACAGGCAAAAAGGTCACCTTCCTTCAGTACAAAGTGTGTTTCTCTTTTAACACAGAATAAAATAAAAAATGAATAAAAAAATGTAAAAACAGGTAATAATAAAAAAAGTAAAAAGATGCATTACAAATATCCAGATTACTAAACACTTAAAACTGAATGAAAAACTGAATAAATCAGTGAGTCTTAAGGTGAATCTGTGACTTGAATTATGACTTGAGTCCCTCAGGATTTTGTAAAATACTGGAGATAATATGTATAAAAGAAACAGAATAAATTTTAAATTGTTTCCTCACATTTCATTCTGATCCTTACAGGGGGTAAGGCCATTAAAAGTACATTAATGGCCCATTGACAAACACTACTTTGGTCTACCTCTATCCAAACTATGAAAATGTGAAAGGGAAACAAAGAGGTTTCTATTTTAAGAAATCAAAACCAACTGCATGCCAAAAAGTAATAACAATGTATTACACATATTCATGACTGTCTACACTACTGATGTAACCAGGAACGAGTTCCGAGCAACTGATATTTTTACCACGTTGCTATGCAACTACAAAAACCCATTAACCATGTCCACATGAAACCCAGAAGGCATTTAAAAACACATCAAATGTAAGTGTTTAAGAAAGGGGTTATGGTTAAAGTTTAATGCTTTGTGCTGTGAACAGTGAACATTAAAGTATCCTCGGGAGCTGGGTAATCGGCGAGCGCAACAGTTAAGGAGGACCCTGTTGTCGTGGCAACATTCCTAAACACTGGCAACTCTTCTGGGCTTGTCCAGCCAAGATGACATCAGTGCAGAAGGCACACACCAGAGTGAGTCTCTCAAGTACGCAAAGTAATCTGCTAATAAACAGAAACGCCGAGGGAATCTGCAGGAGTTAGAGGATCTCTCCTGGTATCACTTGAGACCGAGGAGATCAAGTGTAAGAAAATGGTACAATTTAGAGCAGAGACGGCACTCGGCATGTCTGTGTAACTTCACTGGAGATTAGGTGTGCAGCATATGTGCAGGAGCTGATATGGTTGCTGGTCACGTGGACCAGCACGGACATTAACTCAAGGAGGGGTTTGAAAGGGCACTGACACAAAAAAATAATAAACACAAACTAAGTTTTTAGCTATTACTCACTGGCTGATTTCTTCGGTATTTAGTTAAGTATTCAATAATATGGTAACCTATTTAACTCCTGTTTCCTCAATGGCTCTGATGGTCACAGTAAAAGAAATCACTTCCTTTTAAAATGTTAAATAATTAGTTTTTGGTACTTTATGAAGTAAAGCCAGATTAAATCTTTTTTTAATTTTCTTTTAAGCTTTGGGAACCAAATATTATTTAGAATAGTAATAACTACATGTTTTAATATTTATTAATAGTTCTTCAATGTTACATTGTAGTTTAACCAGAAAAATGTAGTGCCAAATGGATACATGACCTCACAATTTAAAAAAAAAAAAATCTGGAGCATTACTAAGTCCTCCACAAGGGAAAGAAGTGACAACAAGCTACTGCTGCGTGTCGACGTCAGCCACAGCAGCTTCTAATGAGCCCCAACACCTGTTCAGTCAGCCGAGCAGTTGCCAATACTGGTCTGAGCCAGTTTGAAGTCCACATGATGTTTCATCTGATTTTTTTTTTGTAGTCTCTTGTAACCTTGTTTCTACACTGGTGTTTCTACAGCCACATTTTTCTTTTCACATCTCTCCATTTACACAGTTGACATGGGTTGACAGGCATACGTAAATGCTTCAATAACTGTACGCTAACTTTTAAAAACATGTAAGGATAAAGAGTAGAATAGGATGTGTCATTTTCACAGAATTGGGAAAAGAACTTAACTGAAGGGAACTAACTATAAATGAGCCTTCTGCTGTAGTGACAGATTACACAATTCATGTTTCAACACTGACCATTTTATAGCAATGACGAAAACAATGACACTCCTATACTTTCCAAGGAGGATGATTACACTGTTTATTCATTAACTGAAGGAAGAGCCTTCGTCGACAGTATTTTTATAACACAGAAAGACATGACCATGAATAACCCGTTTGCTTATTTGAATTCTAAAGCTTTAAACGATAAGGTAGGTGTGGAACAGAGCGTGCATTTAAGACGGGGTGGAGGAGGGAACACAGAAAGAGCAACTGAAACTCCAAAGACACGCTCAAGGTCAGAGGGGTAGATGCTATCAGACTTCCTGCCTACGTGAACCTGGGCCGCCGTTACAGCTGTAACAGAAGAAGACTGAATGGAAACTACAACAACAATTCAAATGGAAAACATTACTATGTCACATGGCGAGAACACCTCCTCCGTCATTAGGGCAAAGCACATTAGAGTGACACATTAACAGGGAAAAGACCAGTCTGGACCATATGTGCGGGGAACATAAAATCTATACTTTAAATGCTTGTCCAGCTAGTGGTGGAGGTAAACAAGGATACGGATATACATTTATTGGTTGAGCAGTTTTGGTCAAACATGCTTTCGAGGAAACTTCTTAGCTCATGTGATGCGACTTAATTCCTCATGTGTTACTCGTGTCAAGAAATTGTCTTGATGTTACATTTTTACAAGATTTCAAGTGTCAAGAAATTGTCTTGATGTTACATGTCAAGAATTCAGCTGTGTATTTGGAAACGGCTATTGGTCCAGACCGAGGTTTGAAAAGCCACAACGTTCTTACCTTTCGTCCAGTCCTGTGTTTTCTCGTCCTCCTTCCTCTTCACGCTCTCCGTCTTTCTCTCTCTTCCATTCACTGTTCTTCCCTCCGTGGTTCTGATCCCTGCGGAGACCAGGGGGCAGGATTACAGCTCATCGCACTGGTATTGTAATGTGTGTTTATTGAACCAAGAAAGACTTGAAAGAAAAGCCAAACACTGAGTTAAAACAAAACAAAGCAAATTTGAGGAGGAAAGGTTAACACTGGGTCGACTAATGACAGAGCTGGTTTCCATCCAAACATGTTCACATGGCAATCAAAGTGAATCATTGGTTACAAGCAATTTCTTTCACATTATGTCAACATAAGGTTTTGTTTAGCTAACTGAGCAAACTTTTTGGACAAAGTCATTATGCCTAACAGAGAAAATAATTTTTAAGAACAAAAATTCCACTTTTGCTCTTTTGCTGTACCATGTGAATAGATTTAGAAAAAAAAAGAAGTTTAAACCATGTGAATAGATTTAGAAAAAAAAATAAATGAAGTTTGGACCATGTGAATAGATTTAGAAAAAAAAAAAGTAGTTTAGTTTACTGTAGTAACAACAAACACTAATAGACCAATAAAAAGTAATACAAAAACAACCCCAACAAATAGATAAGATTTTTTCTTCCTCCGATTTTATCTGAGAAGACATTATTGTTTGTGTTGGACTTGTACTAGATTGGACTCAGACTGTGGTATGTCTACACTGGTCTCTGTGGGTGTGCCACTTAGCCTGCAGGAGAAAGTCTAATCCGATAAATGGATTACAGCAGAGCATTTACCTTTGCTATAAACAGACGACGAGGGTGCAACAACTCGAGTCACTGTGACTGAAACACCAACGCTTCTATTTTAGTTCTACTTTATTGAATGAAGTGTCTAACAGTCAGCGTCTACTAAGTGATCTGGAGTTCTAAGGTCCGGTTGTGATGATCACTGTAAATATCAAATGAAATGACTCAATGCGTTCTTAACAGCTGATCATCAAAATCCACACTATAACTAAGCTGCAAGCATAAAGTATTGTAGCTCTTTCTCCAGAAGATGACTGCTCCAACATATATATATTTTTAACCAATAGAGATGTCATGGTTATGTGATTATCTGCTCTTTAGTGCCACTACTGATACCATAACTGCTTATTTAATATTTTCTGTTTGAGAAATATTGACCTTTGTCATGACCTGGTAAAGTTGACTTAAGAATAAGAAATAATGAAATGTAAAACTGACCTAGTGCAACATGAAATATATCCACACAATGCTACATTACTCGCATAATAAAAATCAATAAATGTATTACAGACTCCGTAAAGTAAAATAAAATTTAGCTATCCTTTTCTCTCGGTTCCCATGCTCCCCCATCTCCTCTTCCTCCACTTCTTCCCAACCAACCATCAAATGCTTCAGCAGATGGCCCCAAGTCCAACAACAACAACAGAGCATGGATGGGGCCCTCCTGGAGTGCACCCATACACACCACCAAGAGCATCTGTTTATGAATGGACACACAATTGCCCATCCCCCGACAGCCCCAGCTGACAGAGGGAGGATGAAGAGGAGGAGGATACTTTGCGAGAGGTTACTTAAAAAAACAAAACAAAAAAAACCCTGAAAAACTTTGGTTAATCAAACAACTTAAGGTAAAGGACCTGTTTATATATATAACAAGACAAATGAGAAGGGTAACAAAGATTCGGTTTACATCTACTGTTAGCTCCTACATGGTTTTTTTCATTGCTTTAATATACTGTATATATATATTTATAGAGATTTATGAGGCGGTGCATCATTTCACCAAAATCCTTCCGTCTACTACATACTTATAACCGGGGAGTCTTTCAATCTCAGACATGAGTCATCAAGTGAAGGCAACGAGAACTGGGCGCTTGTATCCTTCTGAAGTAGTTTTCACACAAACCACACCAGCAGAGCCAAAGATAAACTGATTAGAAACAGGGCTCCACAAACACAGGTTTTTCTCGGTCCCCAAAGAACAAAAGCCAGAGGACAGTCGCATGGCTAATTTGCATGTAAAATGCTGCGTCATTTGCATCAATTTGCATTAGCATGTTCCCACACTGGATGGCCGGTTCAGGAAAGGAATCACTCAATTAGTAAATGACAGCAGGCATCGCCTCATCACAAACAGCACTACAGAGAAGACATTGGCTGACGGTGCTGGATGTGACATTTCCAGTCTGGCAGCATGGCGCTCCTTGTTTCAATAGATGAGTTTAAATACGGACAGTTCATTTCAGGTCACAGGAACTCAATTTTTTTAAATAACTCAAATCAGCTAAGCATTGCTAAAAGCTTAAATAATAGTACAATGGGTGTGTTACATATGTGCAAAAAGTTAAGTATTATTATAATTAGACGTGTTAGCATTTTTATAACCTTATCTTACTTACTATAAATAGTGCCATATTTAAAAGAAACTCAAATACCAAGCCTAAGGACAAACATCTGTACAGACTTTTAGCTCAGGTAAAATGACTGTTTTTTTTTAATAATCTTTACACCTGCACAGCTCAGAGACATTAAACACTCTAGTTCTGTTTCTCTTAACAGTGAACAGACGACAAATCAACGGCAGAAGACAAGGAACTCATAAACACCGTGGCATTAAATTCCCAGTGTAAGTGAGAGACTGCCACAACAATGTTACAGTGCTTAAAGAAACATTTTCTTTAACAAAAATACAACTATGAAGAAAACAGACAAACAGCAGCCATGGAGGAAATAAGTCAAACACCCAAAGCTGAAAATGAAACTATGTAGCACACTTACTGTTCTGAGGAAATAGAAGTAGCCACGCTTTGTTATCTGTGTTGTGAGTAGGAATTCAGACGCATTAGTCAAAATCTGATGTGTGTGTGTGTGTAGGTTTGGCTAATCCTTACAAACATGTTGGTATTGGATTCTGATTTACTAGGGATTTTAAAGAAGAATTTGTATTGTGGTGATATAAAAAAATAGCTGGGAATATTTACCAGTATGCGTCTTATTTAAACATAGATACTTTTGAAGACCCATGAAAATGTTAAAGTTCAAAGCCTACATGACTCGCTAGTGAAATGGGAAACATTAACCTCTAAACCAAACCATGTAAAGTGCAATAAAATATTATATTTAACACACTAAAATAAAATAAAAAAATGTTACAGTTGTCACTTTATTAACATCATTCAAACACAAACCAATCTGAATTAATCTCACTTTGACCACATTTTACAGAAGGATTTATTACTAAACACAGGACACATTCAACGTGGTTCCCAGTGCAGGGTAATGGACTGGTCAGGGTCTGTGACTCTATTGTGTGTGTGGATGAAAACCAACTGCAGGGACACAATGAGCTGCACAAACACCTCTCTACACACAAAACATCGCGACTCTGGCCTCTGTTTAGCAAACGTAAAAACAGCCGAGCATCGTCAGCACAAAGTGGCCGAGACCAATCCAGACCCTTCAATCCAAACGGAACTACATGTGCTTGCATAGGCAGCAGCTGCCCATCCTTTGTTCCACTGACCCACACCGACACACACACAGGTCCTGGTCACAACTAAAACCGGTGTCCACCAACTGGTACCATCAAAATCAACCACTGATGGTTTGGAACAATAACTGTAACCTTGTTTGTGCTTGCACAGTGGTGTGTAGGTGTGTGTGTAGGCTGGATGTAGATAGGTGTGTTAGCTAGGTAAATAGTGTGAAATAACATCAACTCAACACCGTAACCCAATGCATGATCGTTATTTTTTATAGGAGAAACAACCACCTTGAATCTGCAGTGGAAATTAAACATCACTGTTTCACACTTCGCTTGTTGCAACACCTTCATAGTTAACAATGAGGGGACGGCAGTGCACCTCACTAGACCACTGTGATAGGTATCTAAGTGCACCTCACTAGACCACTGTGATAGGGACCCCGATAATGTATCTAAAAGTCTGGCTCTTTTGATGACCACCCTGAGCACTTTACCCTAAAGGTTTAACCATTAACCCACTAATGTTGCAGCTAACATGTAGACTAGCATTGGAAGGAAACACCCACCCTACAGTTAAAATGGGAAATGGCCTTTTATAATGGACGACAGCTGCCTTTAAAGGTTTGACATTCAGATTGTTTTATTGTTAAAGATCCACTGCACAGGTTTGAGGTGCAAATATTTGTGTACTTTCTTTTAAAAATAAAATTTGTCATGTTGTATTGCACAGGTTTGAGGTGCAAATATTTGTATACTTTCTTTTAAAAATAAAATGTGTCATGTTGTAAATAATAGGAGACCACTGCAGAAAAAGTGAATAATTTGGTGTTTAATGGTAACTAAAGTCTGCACATGTTGTTTTTGCAATTCTCACCTGTTAAGATGCTTCAGTTTCTTTGGTGGCAACAGCTTCCAATTCCAAATCTCTGTAAAGCAAGAGAGATAAGATGAGTAATCTCTCGATAGCAAAGACCACATTAACCAAAACACACCACTATAACAATAAACAGTGAGGCTGCGTGTGGGTGTGATAAAGTTTTAGTGTTTTATTGTGATTCAGCAATGCACCAGCAAACAAAAAAAAACAAAAAAAAAAAAAACACCACACAGTCTGTCCCACAAAAACAAAAATGATAAACATAATGGACAACGTATAGATGCATGCATGCATATCACCTGTGCAATAAATATTCTGACAATCTTACACAGCGAAAACTTCAAAACCACTAATTGTTGATTGGGAAGGAATCAAAATAAGGTGATGTTGAAATGCAGGTTCAACTGCATAACACAGCACAACATGGCTGGGGCCCCTTGAGGTTCAGGTCTTATAAACAGACTTAGGAATGTGTGTCTGACTGATAAAGGCAGAGTGTGTTAGAGAGTGAGTGTAGGTCAGAGTTACAGATCTGCTCCTGATCGGCCATTATCTCAGCTGTAGCCTGACTTACGGCTTCAGCAACATGGCTTCTCCTCACTCTGGTATTTTTCCAGCAAAGCCCAACACAAACAGTGGCTGTGTTGGTACATCTCGTTACAAACAACGTAACCAAATCATATCACAGTGGAGCTCTGTTATCAGAGGACATTTAAAAAAGTTATGTAAATACGGATGTAAAAGAAGCAGAGCGGAGGTTCCCATGTAGCGCTGCTCCGTCTCTTTACCGACAGAGGGTGTTAAACGCCCTCGTCATAAAAAAAACAAATCTGCAGCTTAAAACGTACCTCCAAAATTTTACATATACAGAAAATCACGTCCATGTTTTGAGCGTGAAATTTGTTAACTGTACCATCGTGGTCATTGTGCAAATATCATAAAAGCAAGGTAATCAATAAAACCCGGGAGCGAACAACCTGCGTCGTCAAATTAGCATGGCTGCTGCAGCTAGCGTTACGTAGCTGCTACTTAGCTTCCCCGGTCTCAGTGAAAATCAAGCGCAGTGTCAAAAAAAAAATACAGTTGTGTATTTAATTTACAAACAAAGGGAGTCACCAACTGAGCCGGCCAAACTGCATTATCATAACAGATGAAAAACATAATTTTAATGAATAACACCGCCGGATAGACAAGGTTAACCTACACTAATAGTAGATAGCATTAGCACAAGGTTAAGCTGCCCACAAATACAAGTCTGTGCCTGTCACCATCGTCTATGCGTGCATTTTACAAATGCACGCTAGAAAAAATATTATCCCTTTTCAGTCGCTGACTTTATATTCTGAGAATGTCGAATACAGTGCGACAGAACCAAGTTGTGCTTAGCTGACTAGCATATAGCTCAGTCACGGCTAACTAAACAACAGCGGCGACTCGACTCAACTACACCAGTCCCGGTGTCTGTGCCCCGGGCTGTCTGTACTACAAAAGCAGCCGACTCTGTCGCTAGAAAGCACCGAAAAAGAATGCAGTCTCACCTCATTGAAGTGTAAAGTGCAACAGAGTGGAAGGGAAAACCGATTCTAAGGCTTAAAATGAAATTCAGCGCGTTTGCAGCATCTACGAGGGGAGGAATTCGTCCTGCATGATCGCCATTTTCTTCACTCGCTCACTGGCTAAACAGCTTCACTTGGTAGAGATTGGCTTTCCCCTCCTCTCGCTCTCTCTCTCTCCCTCTCTCTCTTTCGATGCGTTTATTTCAGCGTGCGTGCGCGTGTGCGTCGTGAGCCAAGCAGGAAACACATTCACCACTTCCTCTGAATGACAAACCCAAACAGCCTAATATAACTGTACAATGACTGAATGCAAGACTTTGACTCCAGCAGCCGTGTCTTTAGAAAGAAAAAAGTAACTTTATCTTCTGACTCTCCGAATAAGTCATCCATTAGGCAGTAGTAATAAATAACACATACATTTAGAAGACTACAGTAAATATATGCTGTAGAATGTATACATAAAACTGGGAGAAGATTTTACTAAAATCATCTGACTACATGAAAGAATGTTTACTTTGTAATATTAAAAGAAATAATATATTTTAAATTCTTATGTGTGAAAAAAAAATCTGATTTGTATACTCCTTAATGACATTTAATTGAATATATGTTTTGCAGACAAAAGCAGGTATTTTGATGAAAATCCATTTGACATTTTGCAAGCACAGAAAAGACTAGTCTGTTTGCCGATTCCTGCATGTAATAGACCAAAAAGCTATTGCTTAAATGGAGAATTATCTGCTGAGGGTCAGAGTAAATGTCAGTAATTCACATGCACACAGCTTTGACTCTAATCCCATAGGAAATTTGTGGAGTGACACAAAGACAGAGGTCCATGACAGAGGACCTTCAAACCGAGACAAACATGAGAAAACGTCAGGACACCGGAGACTTGTTCAAACCACTCCTAACAACTGCAGACGGTTCTGCTTCCTTCCTGGGCAGGCCTGTCTCGAGCCCTCATGCATGACTTTGTCTGAGAAAATGAAACTATAAAAAGTTTTTCTGAGAGTGGATTTTAAAAACAAAGGAAGTGATTTTTATTACAGCACAGAAAGAAGCAGAGTGTGGATCTGCCAAGGCTTCACCAACAAGACAGAAGCTCTCGCTGCTTACTGAAGAGAAAGACATAACGTGTGTACACTTTGTTGACCATTGATCCAACACTGGCAAAAACAACCTCCAACCTTGGCTTGTGCACAAATCCTGGTTCTTATCAGCATGTTTGACTGTGGGGGAAAGAGAGACGGGAAGGGTTCATCTCATGCCAAGCAATGATTTTATTTGACCAGGTATCAGTGACAGGAAGATTAGGTTGTACAGTACAGTGTATAAGCAGGTGGGTGCGCTCTAAGCTAAGAGGGGACAGTTGCTAGATACCACCCAACGATTCTTAATAGATTCTCTCTGCTGCCGCTTCTGGCCCGTGGGATTTTAGATTAAGAACACTCCCATAATCCCAGTGGGATATTAAATATTTCAGATGTAATTGGTCTCCAAATAGGATAATATCCCATTGACTGCACTCTCTGCTGTTTCCCTGCCTTTTTGTACTTGTTTGAAGTTTCAGTTTCACAGCTGTTAAGATATAATTACAAAGCTGGACAACGGGGGGATGTCACAAGGGTACAGACGACAGTGCTTCTCTGGGAAAAAAAGAAAACAAAATGAATCTGTAGAAGCCATTTCAGCATTTTAAATCAAACATCAAGAAAGTATGACATTTTGAAACCATTACACATGTTTTATTTTGGTTCATAAAACACTACTTACCTTTCAACAGACACTTGTGATTGTTATCATGCTGTTGTGGTTCAACTGCATGCGCTGTAGTAAGAAGGCGCAGGTAACTAAAGGATGTGCTGACATGATAGCATTTGGTATTGGGGCAATTTGACACGAGTGTGCAAACAAACACCACAACCCGCAGCAGTGAGTGAAGCAGTTTTTTAAATAGAAGTGACCCACATTAGTGCAACTCCACAACAACTCAAAACATGTAATATTTCAAACAGCCTCAATGTTTTATGTTATTATAAATGAAATGTTATTGTGTCAGAGAAGAAAAAAAAGGGAAGGTTATATTTTTCTCCACTCCCAAAGGAGTTTATTTGCTAGCACACTGAAATTTCTGCTTGTTAGCCGAGAAGCTAAGAAGCAGGAAGAAGACTCACGTTATACAATATTTATCAGAACATACTTAGTCAAGCTGACATGGGACAGAGAAGCTCGGATGACATAAAAGAGAAAAAGAAAATCACAGATTGACAGACGACGAATTGTGTGTGTGTGTGTGTGTGTGTGTGTGTGGAAATTGGTAATGATTTGTGACAAGGCAGTCACCTTGACAAACATGGCAGTGCATACAGAGGAGGCCAAGGTTTAATTACACACAACCACACATGCACACACGCAAACACACACTATCAACTGTCTATCTACTATCACGGCGCTTCCTTTGACAAAGTTATGCAAGTGCATGTGAACACACCCCTGCGACTGCCCGGGACGTGTTCTTTCACGCACACACTTCGGTGCTCGAGCTCTCTCGCAACTCTTTGCTGGAATGTTATATAGGTTTTTGTGGGTCCATTGTTTTTTTGGTTTGCTTTGCAGGGCTTTCACTTCACTGCACGTGTGCACACGCAAAGATAAACTGCAGCTGCGGGAGTTGTGGCGTGCCTAGTAAGAAATGGTAGTGCTATTGTTGTGGGGAGAAAAGGGCATTAAAATTGGTTTTGAAATGTGAGTGTGTGAAAGCAAAAAAGGGAAAGTGAGCAGACAGGAGCAGGAAACAGTGGGAACAAAGTTAGGGAGGAGAGAGATTATGTGCAGGGGTGAGAGTGTGAGACACACACTGACAGACAGAAGAAGGTCAGTAAAAGGGATTTGCATGTCAAGTAGGAATGGGCTTATGCTGGGTGTAGAGACAGGAACGCCACTGAACTGCAGCGTTCGCAGCGCCGTGATATATGTGTGTGTATGTGCACATGTAACGCAGTTCTTTGAAGTAGTCTCTCTACTGCTTTCTCTCTCTCTGTTTATGCCGTCTCTTTAAGAAGTTCTTCACCTGGAAAACAACAAACGTGCTGCATTTGAGCATGTGCATGTGTGTGACCTTGATGCCTCTTGGCTTTTTTTTTTTTTTGCAATTTCTTTGCATCTTATTTAAATTATGCATCATTTATTCAACACCCCCCCCCACCCATCTAGTCCACATTTTCCATTGCAACACCTTCATTTTTCACACTGTCCATCTCCAACCTCCTCATCTCCTCCCTGCCTCCACTCTAAACACACACACACAGTCCCTTGCTGATTTGTAATTATATATATATATGCAGTACATACATACACACACACACACATTCTAAATGACCTTCACCCTAACTTTGTCCTATATCACTGCATACAGCAAATACCTGAAAGGCTCATACACTATTTGCAGGAGAGCGTTCCATTTCTGGCCCCAACATCCATCACTAAGTCCTGCATATGCAGATAGTTCTGATCGGTTCCTTGGATAACAGTGTGACGTGTTTAAATGTACCTTTTTTGATTCAAATTCAGCCTTATTTAAATTCATATCCTCTGATCTGGCCTTGCGTTTCCATTACTGCAGGAACCCATGCAGATCAGTCGTCACAGGGAACCCTGATTGGCTGATCCCTCCGCTACCCATCTCTGATGTATTACATTTTTATGTATTCTGAGTAACAGGGCAGAGAACGTTAACACCTTGGAGACGAACAAAGTCACGGGGCCGGAGCACAAGAATTCCAGAGACATGAGAGAACAAACCTCCAGTCACATGTTAAAGGTCTGCACGTCACAACGTGGAAATGTCAGTCCACAGCAGTGGTGAAGACAGCCCTGGCACGTCTGCGTTGGTCATTCAGTGGAGTGCATGCTTTCACTGGAGGTAGATGAAGGGAAGAGGGAGGAGGGAAAGATGAATTTAAGAAGAGAACGTCCTCTTGGCTCATTTGCAGACATTCGAACGCCAATCACTTCGGTACAAACCCCGTGGAGCCAATAGATCCATCGCATCTGTGTCTCAAACATGCTGAATGAACGCTTATTTTCAATCAGGGAATGCACGCTAGTGCCGCCTACGTGCTAGGTGAGTGAGCCAATTATCTGTCAGCCTCCTCTAGAATAAGAGGGATTTTTTTTTTTACAAACAAAGTGATTGTTGGCAAATCTGTCCTATCATATCGATGGAGACCAAATGTTTCAATACAGAGGAAAACGATCTAATAAGATTAATAAATCATCTGCAGTAACAAAAAAAAAAATCGACGACAGTCAATACAGAGGAAAACGATCTAATAAGGTGAATAAATCATCTGCAGTAACAAAAAACATCGACGACATTTTTACTGAGGCAGTGTTTTATCGCTTTCACTTGTTACCACCTGCATGAAAGGAATGACGCATGACGAGTGTAGACAAACGCACTGACAGACAATCACTGTGGTCTAGACAGAGCTGCCTCACTGACTGGAGGTTCAGGATCTCTATAAGAGAGCTTCAAGTGTGACCTCACCATCTGGGTTTTCTCAATATATTTCATTAAAGCTCTGCAACATGTTTGGACTTTTCTTCTAAAGACATCTGACGTGAGAAATGCCCCGTGACTTTCAGAATAAAAAAAAAAAAAAAAAGAATATTGTTATTGGCTGAATACTTGATTAGAGCAGTTAGAAGTAAAAACCAAGCTGGTGTCCACACTGACCCACTGAAAGGATGTGGTATTCACCTGGGTCACCCTGAGCAAGAAGTGTGACGTCTCCCAGAAACTAAACCAATCCACTTGACTGGTTCTGGATTTTATTTTCTTACTTTTACAACAGCACACTGGCTGATGACCACATTGAGCCATTGTCATGGAGCCACTGCTGGCCATTCCTGGCCCTTTGTTTACGGCAGACAGATGAGGGGGGACCCCTTGTAGAGTGTGTGTTTGTGGCACTAGTTCAAAGTGTGAATGACAAAAGAAAAAGAAGTGGGGAGGGGACGGGGGACGGGGAGGGTTCACCAACAGGGATAAAAGTGGGATAGAGGAGAGAATCGAGCGGCTACTCAGAGATCATGTCACGTCATGCTGTCATAAAATTTTACCACATTTCCAATCTCATTCACACATTTTACACAGATACATCACTTATAAATCTAACACTGAGTCCAACCGTTCCAGCGTGACTGACATTTATTTTCTGCAGCCGAGAGGTTAATTACACTGGAGTTCATCCTCTATCCAGTTAACAGGCTTTTAGATGGTCTTAATATATGTGTAACATTACCCTTTCATTCAAGACAATTTCACTTATTCCACTTTGTCCTTGTCTCCACCTTCCTCTACATTCACACCATCCCAACCCCCATGCCAGTCTGAGCAGCCCAAAAGTCTGTGCTCAGAATGTTCTAGTGCAGGGGGGGGAAGCGGGAGGGGGAGGGGGGGGGGGAGGAGTGTGTGTGTGTGTGTGTGTGAATTGTTCTGGCATGCTGCCAGTCTTAGGGTCTCTCATTACCAGTGTGTGTATCAAAGTGTGTGTACGAGTGTGTGATGGGGCCCTACCAGCGTGACGGGCGTTACCATGGCAACATCAGAGCAGGTTCCAGATGCAGTAAATCATATTTCTAGTGAACCGTGCATAGGTATAGACACGTGCATGTGCGTGTGTGTGGAGTTACACTCCATACACGCTCACACACACACACACAAACGACGGACCATCGGTCGGTCAAGCACGTCAGTTTTATCACTGCAAATCAACTCCCATTTAAAGGTTCATTCTTCCTTTTATCCCCTGTAGTCTGAGATGGATGTTGGACCGGCTGCATCTCGTAATCAGCCTCAGCGCATATGCATCGGTGTGTGTGTACACGTGCCTACGAACACACACACACACATCCTCTGTCTATCCCTGTTACCTGTTAATAAGTCACATCCTGAAGATCAACACATCGACTTCACAGTTCACTCCTCTTTCTTTGACTCCTCCTTCCTGTTTCCTTTTCTATCTTTTCATGGTGCCTTCTATTTCCTCTTACGTATTTAACTTTAGCTTCTATAATAGCTTCTAATCCCCAAAAGTTTGGTGACACTTCAGTACAAAAAGTTGTCTCAGGAAATAGTTTTGCTTTAAAAAAAAAGCTGCGTCATAGATTAGAAAGATTAGATGTGTTTTTTTAATGTATGTCGTCCACCTACAAATTAATAATTATAAAAAGGAGAATTAACTTCAGGACCTACTCACTTTGGGCACAGTTTGTACAGTTTCCTTGACTTGAAAATATTACAAAGGTTATTTAGGTGAAGCACCAAAGCCTTCTGTTCCTGCACCTTTTCACTGACCATAAAAAACCTGTGTTTTCATCAGACTGAGTAAAAAGGGCAAGTGTGTATCCACACAAGTCACCGCTGTGTTCTGTGCAGGTATGTGTGTGCGTAGAGTTTCTGTCCACATTACTTATTAATAAGAGCATTGAGTTTCCCTTTAAAATTACTTATTAATAAGAGCATTGAGTTTCCTTTTAAAACCACACACCCACACACCCACACACACGCAAATAAACCAAACGTCACACATGACGTCTCAACGTCTTTCCTGAGGTGGAATTTCTAATTAAGACCATTTATTTCTCCCCGGGGGAAAATAAGAAGCTACTGTAGACACCGAATAACAGGCGCTGAGGTTTAAGATTCTTTTAACGGTAAAAGTCCGTCAAATACCAACTGAATGTCAGTCTGATGCTTCTAACATGTATTTACAGTATTTATAGTCTAAACAGAATAACAGAATTTATATTCACTACTTTGCCACTGAGGTGTGACAACTTTAAAACGCTGTCCTTACGACGATAAGACACGTTCATTATTTACTTTTTGTTCAAACTGAGGTCCAATCACAGACTGCGGTACATTTACAGGCTATTTTTCCCACTTCCTACAAGCATTTTTTGGCCCCTTTGATTGGAAGTGACAGGTCACACGGCAACACCGTGTTGTTGTTGTCATCATTACGTGAGATTGTTATTGTCACCATTTATACTTTCATTCAATACTCATAAAGTCATTGATCAATAGTGCAGTACAGTACTGTATGTCCCACCCACTGACAGGTGTGGCTGATTGGTGAAAGTGTATAACAATGTGTGTGTGTGTGTGTGCAGGGGAGGACCCTCCAACTCCCCCTCCTCCCTTTCTCTGCTGGAGACTGGCCGAGTGCCAGATAGCAATTGGTTCTTATTCTGCCAAGAACAAAAGACCAGCAATGACTGTCAGAATAAGAGAGTGAGAGTGAGAGTGAGAGTGAGGGGGAGGGGGGGAGAGATTAAAAAGTAAATAGAGGAAAAGCAAAAAAGAAAAGATGCCTTGGGGAAAGGGACAGTGCACATTTTTACATCTCAGCGAACCCAAACGACAGAGTGATAACTAAGTAGAATTAGTAACGGATAGAGTAAGAGAGGAATAATGACCCACGCTAGCTAAAGCTGCGTTAAAATGTTTCACCTTACAGTCAAGCGACTTCGTAAAAGAAAATATATTTTGTAGATTTCATATTTATCCCCTGGAAGAACTGACCCAGATCCTGGACCTGGACCTGAAGCCAAGTCATCTCAAACTAACACTATGTCATACTGTCTACACTCTGTTGAAGAGTGCTTTGATGAAGGGGTCAGCCTTTTGTTGGGGGAAGGTCAGTATCGCTAAGAGGGATCAAGGAAGGAAGGGAAGGAGGGAGGGAGGGAGGGAGGGCTAGGGTACTAGCACCCACTGTATTCGCCACAAAAGAAAGGAGGGGGTTGGAGGCCTGGGGAGGACGGGGCAGCTGCTTCACCTTATTTGCATGTTCTTAGCCCTGGACGTTCTCCAGGAAAGGACTGTTCCTGGTTATTTTCAGCGTTGCCTTCACATCTACTGCACATTTCAGTTTAACAATAGGTCACAGGCTCCATGATTAACGTTTTTCAAAAGGGCAGAGAGATTTTTCTTGATGTATGGTTTTGTATGGTCAGTGGTGTTGTCTAGAAGACAGAAGTAACCACGATGGACATGATGAAGATGTAAGGGATGGAGCTGCCTGGTGTGTGTGAGAGAGAGAGAGAGAGAGAGAAGAAAAATCCTGGCTGTGTCAGAATGTCTGTCCAGGTTATGTTAAATGAAATGACAGCAATCTGCATAACTCCCATATAAGCCCCGCCTTCTCTTCTCATCCGCATGTTAATGAGTCTTCACCTGAGGCATGCTAATTTCTGTACGAAACTTCTTTGCTCCAGTTAGTGAATGACATTTATATAAAACACTACTATTGTACCATCGATCCTAACATATGTAACACAGCACCCCTGCAGGTGATTTAATATATGATTTAGTTTGTAAACATCTGAGGGACAATTTACCACATACTTTTTCTTTGACAGTTTATTGTGTCAACTTGATGATTGTTCATGTCTTCACTCTGGTATTTGACCTCAAAAGTGAAATCACCTTTTTTGTGCATCTGTGTTTGAAGAGTGAGTCTGTTCTTAAATTCAATGGGGTAAAACACACACACACACACACGCAGAGCCTGACAATCCTAAGGTGCTCATTGTTATTCTGCACACAGTTGCGGTCAAAACAGAGGCCAGGCTGGACTACAGACACACACACACACACACACACACAGACTCACACACACAGCCAGGCACATGTTGTCATGACACATTACAAATGCTAAATACCATTCAACATTAGGAAATACAAAGGGGAGGGGGAGCTAATTTGCATACACACAATTGCAGATGACCTCACAAACGCCCAACTACACACACACGCACACACACACACACATTCCATCAGTGCCAGAGCAACATCTGCCACCAACAGACTCCTTTTAAAGCCAGCTTTTACTCCTGGCACTCACTCTGTTAAAACCTAGGGGGCACTGAGGGACACACACGAGCGCACACACACACACACGAGCACACACACTAACACACACACTAACACACATCTTATGGTGATTTATCATTAGAATCATGAATCATTGTTGATGTCAGATCACTGTCCCACATTCATACCAACATGGCCGTCCTCCGGCTCCTCTCTGTGTCTCATCGCCTTGGTTTTAACACACACTGTTAAGTGGTTAAAGATTCAAGTTCCAAAAGTTTATTAGTCACATGATGAGTAACAAAAGTACAACTACGGTCAAATGCAACCTTGAGACTTTTAGACCCAGCGTTTTTATCATGTAGGACGAGAAATACTTCATGTCAAAACACATTGTTTTTTTATGTTCTTGACATCTTATTCTATGAGATCCTTGCATTTGCTTAGGTTCTTTAAGAACATTTTATTGTTCTTTTTATATTTAATATTCTAATATATATATATATATAAATATATATATTAGTTGTTGTTGTGTAACTGCGACATGAGTATTGGCTGAAGGCTAAAGTGACTGGATACAGCCAAAGATGGATGGATGGATGGATGGATGGCTGGATGATCAATGTACAGTATAATTCAACACAGAGAATACACAGATCATGAAAGAACACATTCCTTCATTGGATACCTTTGCTAATTTCTCTTCAACAACTCACATTTCCAGTAATTTCCAAAACCGTGCTCGGTGTTTTATCACGACTTCCACCGGCTGAACATGTTACTGACCACATACAGTAAATGTAAGCAAACTGACCAGTGTTTGCAGCTGCATCATACAAGCCAATACACATGGCAGCAGCAGGGCACACACACACACACACAGCTCTGTCTCCATCAGGCAGTGCTGGCACCGTGCCCTGAGACGTCGGCACACATCTCGGGCACAAAGGAAGGAAAGGAAAACCCAGACGAAAGCGTGAAAGACAAAACAAAAAAAGAAAAACGACGCATAAGGAGAGACACCAAGTGCGAACCAGTGGTGGGACAGGAGAAATAAAGAAGGCTAAAGACAAATGTGACAAAAGTGTACCTCGTTTACGAATCCACGCCACACGGGGAGGGCAGGAGGGATGCCGCTTCTGTTTGCTACAGGGTCCACTTGTCTGTCTGTCTCCGTCCGTCTGTCTGGATCTCTGTCTGTCTGTCTGTGGATTTGTCTGCTGTCTCTTTCCTCACTTTGCATATACCCTCTTCTCTGTTCTCTTAATCTGCACACATATCAGTCAGTTTATCTAGTGAGTGAAAAAGCATCCAAAAGCTTTAGAGACACAGAATGCAGGAGTCTGGAGGAAGCAGTGGTGCAGGAGAGGAAGAAGAAAAAAGGAATAGGATCATACGATTGGGAAAAACATGGTGTTAATGGGCTATTTTGAAGTCATTTGTCACAGGTAGATTTCCTAATTCATTACCATTCATCCCTGTGTCTCCTTCAAAGAAAAACAAAGGGAATCCTTCACCAAACAGTTCAACCTTTTGGCCTGACACATGGAGACGACAACACTGAGACCAGGCAGACACAGACACTGGATCTCTGCCACGTCTCCACAGTAGTGACTCGACCAAGAGGGAAAAGCTTGGACGCACTTCACAGCAGCATCTAAATCCTTATAGAAGATGTTTCAACATTTTGAGACTTCTGGTTGGTTTAACAAAGTACAAAATACACTTTGTCAACTTAAATCATTTGAAGGAGGAAGATCCCAAATACATGGACATTTATTTCTGACTAGACAAAGTTTCTATTTCAGAGACAAAAGTGGACAAAATTTTAGGCTTTATAAATTAACAAAACAATTGTCAGAACCGACTCCATGTGTAACCGTTACTACTGTGACTCCTGGAGGTCACATTTTAGTCCGTTTACAGAGTGACAATCTTGAAAAAATTAGAAAGAACACTGGACCCAAAGTCAACAATTTCTGCATTTCTTCATTTTTATTTTCTCCAGAACAGGAAAAGTATATTTATATCTCTGGTACATATTTTATTTCCCAAGTAGGCATTATTTTTTAAATCAAATATTCAAAAAATTAAGGAAAACACAACACAGAGATTCAAGTATATAATAAATATTCACACTTGCTGCTTATTTTGCAAAGAAAAATCATTTCAGCTGTAACATTTCAAGTGTAGTAAACATAAACTACAGTTTCTGACTGTCCTGAGAAAAACTTGATAATGTGCAAAATCCATAAACAAAAAAAGGTTTGACGTTTGGTTTAATTCTTACCATCGTGTTTAAAGTGCTTTTTCTTCACCAATTGTTGTCGTATTTATTATTTTGCTTGTGATAAATGTAAGGTAATTCAGAAAGCCTCCTGGCAAAACAAGTGTGAACATAAATCCAGGCACTTTGTGGACAGAAAAACCCATAAACACATTTCACGATTCAAGTAATCATTTTTCCTCAGTAATAACTGGGATAACCGAAGGCAGCACAGCGGCAGGGTCTACCTTCTCTCTCTCCATCCGTCATCCTGCTCACTCTCTCCTAACTTCAGATCTCTACAGCTACTTCTTCCTCATATCTTCATATCTGTGCTTCTTTAGCGGCCTTTCTTCAAAAGGCTTCAGGGCAGCTTCATTCTTCTCCATCTTCTCGCCATCCTTTCTCTCCTTGCTGCTCTCCTGACTGACCAGTGAGCTACTGCTGCTGCTGTTGCTGCTGCTGCTCCTACTGCTGCTGCTGTATGAAACACTGGGCCTCTCTCCCTCCTCCAGCTCCCGTCGTTTCCATTTAAAGATGGGGGAAGATTTATCTTCCTCATTTTCCCACCGACTCCCTGCTTTGGTCTCGGCCTCAGTTTCTCTCGGCCTCTTGTGTTCCTTGGTCACTTTATCATCTTTACTTCTCTTCCACTGCTCCTTCTCCGTCCTGCCCTCATCTCTGCCTTTCTTCTTAGATTTTATGTCAGGACTGCTCATCCTAGTCATTTTGGACTTTGAGTAGGACAACTCAAAAGACACCGGCTGTCTATCGCTGAAGATGAGGAGGGAAGGTGATGATTGGCAGGTTTTAGCAGCTCTGTCGTCGTGTCTGTTTCCCGTTGGATCTCTGTAATCTCTCTGGTCACGGGGATCTGACACCCTGTCTCGATGTGTTTTGTTTTCATACCTACCTGGCACATTCACTGTGGTGTTAATCACATTTCTGTCGTTGGAGTCAAAGCCAGATAACTTGTGACCAGAGAGCAGGGTGTAGGGAGACTTTCCGGGGACAGGGTCACTTCTGCTTTGACTACCTCTCCTCTCCACGTCCTGGGATGTTGACTGAGACGAGGAATGAAAACACGTCTTTTCCTGAACTGAAGCTCTGTAGCTCCTGTGTTCCCTGTCTCCTGTCCTTTCTTCATCCTTTGACCTTTTTTTCTCTCCTTGTCTGTCTCTTGTTCTCTCACTCTCGCTCTCTTGGTCTGTGCCCCTACACCTGTCAAACTCCAACCATTTCCCCTTATCTTTGCCTGTAGACGCACCTGCGGTTTTGCCACTAGAGGGAGACACACCTCTAAAGTTTTTCTCTTTCTCCCTAGCACTCACCCTGTTCCTCTCTGTGTCTACTGACCTCTGTCTCTTGTAATCGCTCTGTGTCTCCCTGTCGGTGGGTGGCACTGATGGTAAAGTCAGAGGAAAAGATTCTTGGGCTCTGGCGTCTACTTGATTCACCTCTTCCTCTCCAGACCCTTTGCGATCCCATTTGGAGTGAGGCACCTGATGTAGTACAGAGTTAAGAAGGATGTGACTCTGACTGTGATCACCAACCACTTCATGTTACGGTGACGGTTGATAAAACAAACCTGTGAGAGTGTTAGCTGGTCCTCCCTCTGGTCAGCTCTGTCCTGGGTGAATTCCTCCAGAGTTTGAATCACTGTTGACGTATCTTTACGATCCTTAGTGCTGCAGGAAACACAAACACATTATAAATAAAAATATTTATACTGGAAACAAGAGGAAACACAAACACATTATAAATAAAAAGATTTATACTGGAAACAAATTAATTAAATAAATAATTACATTCACAATTAGATGTTAATTGCTGCTTTTGTCCTGACCTGTCGTTGTCCATGTTGGACTTCTGTCTCCCATCGCTGCTCCTCTCCGTCTTGGACCTCACCACATCTTCTATCCTGATCATTTCCTCTCTTCTCATGAGCTCCTCGTCCCTGTTTCTGCTGGTTCCTCTCTCTGCTTTTCTGTCTACCTGTCCAATGTCTTGCTCTGAATCGTCCTCACCTGTCAATCTTCCCTCTACCAGCTCGTGTCCTCTGCTGCCCTTCATCACGTCTCCTTCCTCCTGCTCTTTGATCTCCTCCTTTTCATCGTCTCCCCTCAGGGCACAGTGCCACAAGTCAAAAGCCTCTTCTTCTCTGTCTTTTTTCTTTTCCACCACATGTTCTTCTTCTCCAGCAACTTTAGTCCACGTCCCTACCTTGTCATCACCAGTGGCAGCCTTTTCCCATGATGCCTTTGTCTCTTCTTCCTCTGGTTTGATCTGGTTTTCCTCATCTCCGTCAGATTTTGATTTTACCGTCACTTGGACGACCTCATCTTTTCTGTTCAACTCTCTTCCATCAACCGCCAACTCCACTTCTGTCTGTGGGTTTTCTGAGGGAAATTCGTGTTTTTCAAAATTTTCCTCTTTCCTTTTCCCATCCAAGTTAATATTGATGCTTATTTTCTTCTGTGGCTTCACTGTTATCCCTCCTTCCCAGATATTTCCTGATCTCTGATGCTTAGTTTTTCTCTCTTCCTTGTCTTGTTTTTTTGGTTTCTTTTTGTCACAGCGATTGGGGGATTCATTTTGGTGAGGTTTTCTTTTCTGCACGGTCTCTTCTCTTCTTTTCCTATTCCCCATTGAGCTTCTGTCTCTGCCCTCTTTACTGAACTTTATGTCATGTTCTTTATTTTTTCCACACCTTTCCCAACTTTCTAAATGACTCTCATTCTCTCTGCCTCTTGCAGAGTCCCTATCCACAGATTTATCCTGGTTGAATTTTGCTGAATGTCCTGCTGATGTACCACGTCTTCCAGTGCTGTGTCCACGCTCATCCTTTCTGTCTTCTATTTTTATTGTTTCTCTTTGCTCCTGGTCAATTAAGCTGCGCTCCTCAAAAACAACCAGCTTGTCATCTGGGACTCTTTCTTGCACTTCCTTCTCCTTATCTTTGCCTCTCCCAGATGTCCGTGGGGAGCGGTGATTCTTCTTTTGTTGATTTTTCCTTAAATCAGCTTTGGATTTCGTTGGTGTTGAGCGATTTTTGCAGGACGAACGGGAGCGGGTTGAACGGTCGTATTGGGACCTGTGAGGTGGAGTCGAGCGACTGTCGCTCGATGACCGAGAGGTCGTGGAGCGACTGTCGCTTGACGAGTGAGATGAAGGGGAGCAGCTGTCGCTGAACGACCTCGATGGCGAGGAACAGTCTTTCTTTCGGCTCGAGCTGTGCGAACGAGGGTTAGAATGGCCATGTGAGTAATGTGTGCCTCCTTCCCACTGAGGAGGAGGAGGAGACAAGTTGATGAATGGAATCTGGTGGAACTGGTTCACGTAACTGTTCAGATATTTCTCGCACCATTCTTTGTAATGTTTCTTCCACTGTCGGTAGTGCTCCTTCTCCAAATCCCTACTGGATTGGTAGTGCTCCTTCTCCAAATCCCTACTACTGGATATGGATCCATGTCCCTCCTCTTCCCTCCTGGAGCGTTCCTCTCGCTTCGAGGAGCTGTAACCACTAGAGGAAGACTTCTTGCTGTGATGGTGACTGTGGTGGTGGTCCTTGCGGTTGACCGATGGTGACCTGGACCTGGAACGGTAGTCGACTTGAGGTGAAGAGGACGAGGACGGTGTGGGTGAGCGCAGACGTTTGTAGCCGTAGGTGTAGGAGGCACTGGAGTGAGAGGGAGGAGCGTGGTGACCAGAGTAAGGTGAGCTCTGCCTGAATGGAGAAAAATGGGGGGGGGGTTATTAAATTATACTTAACATAAATGTAAATACCTAAATTAATCCCAGTTCACCAAAAAGGTAACATTTCTGCACCAAACTAAACACCTGGATTTGCCCCGTGATCTGGATCGCGAACGGGATCTGCTTGAAGAGCGTGAGTGGGAGCGGGTCGACTTGGACTCGGAGCGCGAAGACAAGTCTCTGTAGGTGGAGTCCCTGTGAGGTGACCTGAAGCACAAAGAAACAGTTGAGTTGAAATTAATTTATTTTATCGCTACAACCTGTACAAACAAACGTGATTTAACATGGTAAAAATAACGACACATTTCTGTCAGTGTAAATCAACACATCTAGTTTCAAACAAAGAATATTCACCTCTCCTTCCCTGTTCTCTGGTGCCTGTGCCAGTCCTTAGGGACCAGAGCAGGAAGAGTGGAGGTGGTAGTGGAGGAGCAGAGGGGAGGGATAGGAGCTGTTTGGGGACATGGCAGTGTCCAGACGGGTGGAGCAGGCGGGAAACCAGGCGGGAAACCAGGTGGGAAACCAGGCGGGTAACCAGGCGGGAAACCAGGCGGGAAACAAGGAGGGAAACCAGGTGGGTAACCAGGTGGGTAACTGCTGTGAGACTGGTGAGCTGTGAGGTACGGGTGGTAGAGAGAGGGGGGGAAGAGAGGTGGAGCCGATGGCGAAAAGGCAGAGGATGGAGAGGAATGGAGCTGCTGGGACTCGGTCCAGCCTCCGGGGGGGAAACCAGACGAGGAAGAGGAGCTGTGGAGAAGAAGGAGCGAGAGGAGAGACGTGAAACATCGTTTGCAGTTGAAAATAGTTTCAACACAAGCACAGATGATATTCTGACCTTCCCACGCAGGACGACGTTCCCTGTGGTTGTTGGAGTCCTTGTCCTTGGGGATTAAACAGAGATGATTTCAAATCAAAGATTCTTTCACTTTTTTTCATTTTATTTCTGTATCCAATAATGTTAGTCACTCACCTGAAGAAGTCCGCTTTAGATCTGATTGGTCCAGCTCTGTATTTACAGTCTCACAAACCTGAACAGACACAATAATGATGTCATACAGTTAGCATTTGAGTTAGCATAGCACAGCATAGGATGAATGACAGGGATGGGATTTCTAACTCTGTGTGTGTGTGTCTTTACCACTGGTATTAACTGTGAGGGAGCAGCACTAGGATCTCTGTCTGAACCTAGATCAGGCGTAGCAGCAGCAGGTAACTGTGAGGGAGCAGCACTAGGATCTTTGTCTGAACCTAGATCAGGCGTTGCAGCAGCAGGATCATCATCACCTTCATCATTATTATCATCACCATCATCATCATCAGCTGCAGCCGGTTTATCGTCTTCAACCCTGAAAACATAGCTGTATTAACTCGTGTGTTCCAGTCTCGTCGGTGCAATCATGGTGTTTCTGTGTGTACATACTGGTGAGGTTTGTCCAGGGAGCTCTGCTCCGTCTGAGGTACCGCCCTGAGTGTGTCAGAGGCAGAGGAAGAGGAAGAGGAAGAGGAAGGAGGATTTCCATCCAATACTTGTGTGTTTAACGGCTGCAATTTTTGCAAGAGAATAAAAAAAAAGAGCCAAGATTAATTTATGAAACAGGCAGGAAAGTTCACATACTAATAAAAAAAATACTGTTTTTTTCCCACTTAAGAGTCTTAAGATTCTTACCTGCTGGTGTTTCTGTGGTTGGAGTTGGACTGTCAGTGGGGGCGGGGTCGGGGCAGGACTCGGGGCTGGCGTGGTGCTGCACCTCTGTGTTTGACTTTTTCCGTGGCCTCGCTCTTTCTTGTAATTGTTCACAGCCTGTGAGGAGAGACATGGACAAAAAAAACAATGAAGTCATTTTAATGTGAATTTATAAAAGTGTTTATAATGAATTACAAAGTCTACAGTCCCCGCGTAGAAAATAACTCAAGAAGTAAAAATATTTTTATCAGTATGTTTTTTTTTTCAACTGTAAGACATTTCAGTCAACCTCACAGGGTTGTTAAACACTACTTTAAACCCATCTTTTTATTTACCTGTCTGAGAAATTTGTTGGCTATCAGTGTATCTGGAGAGACATTCTGTTGGCTACATGTGGGGCAGGTGTGTTCCTCTGAATCCAGTAAGGTAGTACGGATACCTTAACACCAAAATAACCATTATAAACATAAAGATATCAATAACATTAAAGTACAATAATATGCATTTCTGCAGATGGGCAGCCGCAGCGACTCACAGTCATCACAGTAGCTGTTTCCACAGCAGGGTATGACGACAGCGTCGCTCAGCAGGTCACGACAGATCAGACAGAGGAGCTCATCAGGTACAGGGTCCTCCTCTGGTTCTGACATGGGTTTTTCCTGAGGGACGAACGGCGGCCTCTCCTTCTTGCCGATGGCATACGCCGCCCTGCAGACACAGTCACAGGCGTGAGCTGCACACAGGCGGCCAGACTGGTAACTGTAACGCTCCTCATGGTGAAAATTGTGACCTAACTGTGCAGATGAAGATGGGATTTTTCCAGGCAATTTGACATCTACAAGTGAACACAACAACTCTTCCCCCTCATTAACCGTGTCTCTGCAGCTGATGAACTGCAGACCAACCCGAGACCATAAAAGTCAAACAGTAATTACAGCCATCATTTACTTTGTATTTTTTAACATGTTCCTGCTATTACAGTGTATTACACGGACGGTAGAACATCTCTGAGAGTCCACAGCTTAAATATTGGTTTATTTTTTTTGTTCTATTTTACCAGGAAGTATCATTGGGATAAAAAAATGGCTACTTCTGTATTTCTCTTGAGGCGCATTTTGTTTTATTACTAGTTCGACGGGTACTGCATTTTATTGAATCAAAGATTTAACCCATATCATCTATGGCCACAAGAGGGGGCCGTCCAAACAAGTGAAAGCTGACCACTGGCACTGCACCGATGAAAAAATTACACTAATAAATCATAAAAACTTCTTTTAAAGACTGAATTTGATAAAAACTCACGCGTCGATGGCAGGAATGGCATATCGTCCACAGTTGGTCAGCATGGCTCCTTTGATGCTGGGACCATCCACCTCCACCATGAAGGAGCGAGGGATGCCCGAGCTCTTCTTTATTCTCACAGGAGCCTCTGAGTTTTTATCCTGCCATTGTCCACGGCACAAAGTAGCCCAAGACCAAAGTAACATGTTAGCGTTAACACACAAACTAACCTGTAAATTGCCCAGATTAAGAGACGCTTTCCCAGGTTATGTTCTTACCCCAGTGTGGGGGCAGTTTCTGATGTGATGTCCAGAATTTCCACAGCGGTAACAGGTGTAGTTTGCAGGAAGAACGGGGTTACTCTTCCTGCTGTAACTAGGATGAGAAAAAGAAAAATAAGAAAAGACTGGAACAACAGCATACACATGAAGAGATGGTTCAGTTTGAAACGTCTGGGTGCAGAAGTTAAGGGAGGGTTACATTCACTTTGTTCTCCATTTTGATCTTTTATAAATCAAGAATTATTAAATCAAGTATTTCATTAAATGTACTTAAAATAAATGAAAAAACATCAGTAAGAAATGACAAAATGGACAAAAGGCATGAGTGAGTGACTCACTTCACAGAATCATAGATGGACTGATTTATCATAACTTGGATCTTATCCTCCTCCGACACATTGGCGTCGGCCAGATTAGCCATCTGCACGTAGAGACGAAAATGAATTTGTGGAAACCACACATTGAGACACAGCAGGTCAGACAGGAAGTGAAGAGTTAAATTCATGCTGTTGAAACAGTAAGAAGAGACTGAGAATACCTTGGCGAAAAATTGCAATGTACTGGAGGGTGTCTGGTTGTCCATCTGTAAGAGTTAAGTTCAGTTTTACTCGTGAAATCAGCTTCAAGGAAACAGGAAAAAAAAACACTGCTATGGAAATGACCGAGATGAGTCTGTGAAGGAGGTAGTAACACAATTTGCTAATCAAAATTAATTCCTGAACAAAAAATTCTTTCAGCTGGATGGGACAAAAACTAAGGAAAATAATTTCAGCTTCTGATTTTCTTTATCGTTTCAATCATCTGTTCTATTTGTTGAAAAACTGTTTAAAACAGTGCTTTTTTTCAGTGTGTAGTTTCTCGTCCCGTTCCTTAATTTGTGAAGATTAATGTGTCTCACATTCGTTGACAAAAATGAACGCATGGACAGAATGATGCACGCTGTAAATCTGAGAGATTAAAATACCATCTCAACAAGCGGAGGCTTCAGCTTCCATCAGAGCTGCCTCACTGAGAGCAGGGCAGTGAATAAGTCTGACCACGACAGGGTGACAATTCATAATCAGAATAAGCCAGGTTTGAAACGCATACATTAACCTTTAAATCCAGAAATAAAAACCATTTTATTTCATGTTTTGGAAGAAAATCTACCTTCATTAATCATGACAAATTGATTGTTTTTGATCATAATTAATCCACAGCTACTCTGTGAATAATATGATTGACAGACATTTTAATCTATAAATCAGTCAAAGCTCTAACATCTTCTACTTCTTCATCAGCTTCTAACGTTAGAATGTACGGTCAGAAAACGTCAGGACACAGTGATTGGCCTGTGTAAACGGTAACATGTACTTGATCTTTTTCCCCCAATTAGAGATAATTCTTCATCAGCTTCTAACGTTAGAATGCATGGTCAGAAAACGTCAGGACTCATCAGGACACAGTGATTGGCCTGTGTAAACGGTAACATGTACTTGATCTTTTTTCCCCAATTAGAGACAAAACATTGAACTCAAATAGTTTTTTTTTTACCAGTCAATCACATAAACAAAACATTAGACTTCTTCTTAAAAATAACCAACTTTATTGGTAAAAAGAAAAAATAAATCACAGGTAAAAAGAAAAAAAACAAAAACAAAAACCTGTGGGATCCAACAGTGAATTAAAAATATAGGCAGACACTTCATCTACTGGGAAAATAGAAAGACAATCAGGTCAGGTGAGTAAACACTACTTCAAACTGCAGCTGGAAAAGCCCTTAATTTTCAGGTTCAGAGACTGAGTCCAGACTTTGTTTACATGTATTAGCTGGTCTCCTCAGATCTCACTTCTCTGCACTGCTGCTGGGTCTACTTCCCACCCATACACAGATAGATGGCAGTGTTGCTTTAAATATGTCCACCACCATACAGTACTAGTGGCCCATTAAAAAAATATCCAAGATTTCTTCAATGACTTTCTGTGTTGTTTTCTTTAATTCCTGCATGTTCTACCGAGCTAGCTAGTATGCTGCTGAGCGCAAGTGGCTAATCTGTGGCAATGAGACACAGAAGGGTGAAGCCCAGCAGCTGCTCTATTTATCAGCTAAAAAAAAAGGAACGGTCCTTCATGATAATGTCTGACCCATCCCGACAGCCTCCACCCTCCACCCACACAGACGGAGAGATCTTCTCAAGGAGCTCTCTACTGATTACTCAGTCGCTTGTTAAAATCCACAGCTGAGCGTAAATTGTTAGAGAGAATTTACTTTTTTACTCCTTTAACTGCAGATATCACTTTAACTCTTCTTTTAATAAACTCCAATGTCCTGATTAACCACAAGCTGTCGGAGCTGCAGACTCAAGCACAGACTCTAATAAAAATGTAAGAATCTTTTTGATGATCCTCATTTCACATCCGGCAACAGCAATGTACGATTTCAGAAACACCAAAGTGCACGTTACTAAATATTGGAGCTCTGCCTTTATGTTTAGATGACACCGTGTGCAGAATGTGTGCAAAACATGAAGTGCAGTGAGGGTTGTTCGTAGTTACGTACTGATTTGACGAAGGACGGGTGGAACTGGGCGAGAGAAGGGTCACTGAAACACAGAAGAATCATTAAAGACGACGATGTTACACCATGGACACATTTTCATAATCACGTCGTCTGAAGAAAAGAAAAATAACGGAATTGGTTTTTGGTCTGTTGAGTAAAAATTTAAAACCAACTTCAAACTGAGCAGCTACACAGTTCTCCATTATATCTTAGGGACAGTCTGACAGTAGTCAGGTACAACGACGACACACAGAACTGAACTCGGGCCAAAACCTAACACTTACATGTGATGGATTTTGCTGCTGGTGCTGGACTTGGTTCCGCTGATGGGAATTCTCCGAACAATGACTGATGAGCCTTTGGGAATGGGACTTTCATCTTCTGTGTACTCTGAGTGGGAGAAATATAAGAGTATTTTGAGTGAGAACACATTAAAAAATTGAGAGAGTCTTTAAATGAGACAAAAGGAGGTGACTTTTAATTTCTATTTAAGGCTATTTACTTTTTTTATGCAAAAAAATATATACAGTATATAAATATATAAAGTATATTTTTATGTATATATATAGTCATAGTTACTAAGATTTTCTAAAAGTATTAGACCTCAGACTTGCATAATGAAAATAATGGCAATTTTACTCATTTTATTTTGTTGGTGGTTCATGGCGTGATGACTCATCACATTCTCTGTGAGTCACCGACAGTGCAACTATGAAACAAACCACAGAGGAGGAGATAATGATAATAGATCCAGCAGTGGGGGGGTTTAAAAAAAAAAAAAAAAAAAAGGGCAGCGTGACACAGCAGCTGATAAAGGATGGAAGTACAATGGGGGGTCGGGAGGGAGGGGGGGCACTGTTCATAATGGCACCTTCTTTGTCTGGTTAAGTGTATGGCTGCCAACAAACCCGTTTCTATTAATATGAACCTCGAAACTGTACTGTTCGTGTGTACACACTGACTGACACTGACACTTATTTCCTTTTTGTCGGGTTGGCTGCAGGACAAATGATACTCATTATCATTATTTTAATTTTGTTGGAACTGGTCGAAGTATAGAAACAAGTTAAGGCTAATGTTTGTTTTAGTTCTGTCCAATCTGTTCAGTATGTTTCTGTCGTACAGGGACCCAAGAATACAATAGTATGTTCTGCGTAAATCCTGTGTAAATGTAGAATTTTTTTTTTATTGAAACTAAACCTTTAACTAGAAGCATCATTCATTTGTATCGACACAATGAATGTGGAAATCTGTCTGTTTTGAATTGAGATTTTTTTCATTTTTCTTTTAAATACAAATGTATAATATAAGTAATTTTATTATTATTTTTATTGGTAAAACCTACCTATTAGAAACGAGTCGTCAGGATATAAATATAAAATATATTGGTAAAACCTACCTATTAGAAACGGGTCGTCTGGATATAAATATAAAATCTGTTGATTTAATTGTGCTGTCCATTTTTCTCTAACCTTTTATGCTAAGATGTGAAACTGTCATGATCAAGAAACCACTCTATTTTTATCCCACCTTCTACAGGCAGTTGACGGTACGTACAGCTGCTAACCCTCCACCAGCCCTTTGTACAACCTACCAACATCCATGTACCATGAATGTTACTGGAATAAAACCATTCCACACTTCTGTCCTGGCTTGACATTTCTGGAAAGGCTCAACAAACGGTGATGCAACAAACCACCAAAACCCACGACTCAGCTGTTGTCAATTCAGGACCACGTGTCTTCTTCCAAAGTTCATACTGACCCGTATGACAGTAAAAAAAAACAAAAACGAATCTGTCTGTTTTTACCTTGCTTGCTTTGTGCGTTGGTTATCTGCAGGTCGCAGTCTGCGGCTCTCAGTTTCTCCCTGCACATGATCTTCTTCTTCAGCTGCATCAGCGTGATGTGCGGGCCGTCAAAAATCAACGTGTCGTAGCTGAGTTTGGAGGAGAATTTGTAATGAATATGAGTCATTTTGACACTGACAGGAGAGGGGAAAAAATAAGGAGGGAAATCCGGTCTTAAACTGCCTTAAAAGTAACAGCTGTCAGCGTTGTTTTAAGTAGCAGGTGACGCTAGAGAATAAAGTTGAGCTAAATGCTAACGGGTGTTAGCAGAAGCAGCAGCGTCACACCGGTGCGTTAACGAGAAGCTAGTGCGTTGCGAGACAAAAGTGACTAAAAAAGTGGCGCAGACACAGTGACATGTCCCGGCTTCTGGTGGAACAACGGCATCGACTCGCGTCAAACCGAGTACTGTCAATTTTGAGCGTGAGACAACTTTTGTTCCGGATATTAAAACGATACGACTCTCAGTGACAGAAACCACCAGCTGTTTCCACAAGCAACGGCTCGTCAGCACAGTGCACGGTCCCACTGCTGATGCGTTCACGTTACCTCGTACACTCCGCCCTTCAGAGGCACATGTTAAAAAGGCAGTGCACCAAGACATTTTAAATGAGAGTAAATATTAAATCTCCCAATCTGACATTGCACCGTCATGTGTTCAATTGCATTTTTCCTATTTCCTATTTCCTATAGCAAACACTGGGAAGATTCAGTGTGGCAAATGTTGATTGGGGGGGAAATGGTACCAGCAGATGGCAGTAAACACATCGATATCTAATCCTGTAAATATACTGTGAATTTATCTTCTATTTGGGAATAGCGTCTTTACATTTATTTCTACATATACCAAATAGTTGACTAATTTAAAACTACACCCGAGAACTTAGGTAAATATAACGCAATGCAAAACCTTTTTACCGGTTTTCTAGTATAAAGATGTAAATTCCAGTTTTTTGAAGGCAACACACGTTGCGCCTGCACCTGTTGGGACTCAGGAGACAAATTCTTATCAACCGTTACATTTTTAATTGTGTTAATTTTAAATAAATAAAGATACCGAAGTATACGATTTCAACTTGTCTTCGTCTTTTGTTGTTTGATTAATCACGTTAATCACAATTCGTTTATTTTATTTTTGTTTTTTTAATTGTTTTTAAGGCTGGAACACAAAGCCTTAGTTTATGGTTTTCAACGAAGAGAAGGAAATGCAAATGTCACCAACCTGTTTGCGACTGCCAACATCTGACCGCAGATCTGAACGTGCATAGCCTTAATTTTCCACTAGGGAGTGACAAAAAACCGTTTATGTGGCCACAAAACTGTTTTGTAGCTAAATTATCCTATAAACTAAAGCAGTGTTCTGTAAAGATCAAATAACTGTAATAATGCTCCGATTGTAGATTGATAGCAGAGGATGACAATGCAGACACATTCAGTTGACACGGAATTTACCTTTTACAGCTCTACTATTTCTGTATCCAGTTGTTTATATGAGTCCAGTCACGATGTGGTAAATAAAGAGCATGTTTCAGTGGGTTGTTTTGTAGAATGAGTCAGATAAATCCCAGATTATTATTATTTTTAATTTGCATTGTTTAATGCAAACATTTGTTTCTGAATGACACATCAGTAACATGATGATTATTATTTTTAATTTGCATTGTTTAAATCTGAATGACACATGAGTTTCCAGGGTTGCCAGATCCCTTTGATTTGTCCTTCTTAATTTGAGTTGTTCTTGTTTTTAGACGTGATAAAAGCATCATTTCAAATATGTGTCGTTAATATTTCCCTTTTCTGCTTGAGTTTAAGACATTTCTTCTACTTGAAGCCCTATGAAAATGTCTGATGTCATAGCAGAGCCCAAATATCCTGCTTCAATAGCCTCCATGACTGTTTGTGTTATTATCATAAAAACATTGTTTTGTTATTGGGCCAGTGAAGCTCTATAATACTGCTCTGCAGGAGGTGGAAAATGCGTCAGAGGAAAATGTTCAGAAAGATCACACAGAGAAGAAAATACGTCAAGTATAGCCAGATTTGTTCTCTCTCTAAAAAATGTGCACAATAGTGATTTTATCTGTGCACAGCAGAGGAAACGGTATCAAATCAGAAGAGTTGCTAATACCAGTGAGGCAAGTGGAGCCTACACCTAATCCACTCATTCACTTTAATCTGTGTGACGACAGTGAAGCTCCATCGGTGACATCACAGTTATAAATATTCAAACAGGCAATTGTGAGATGAATCATCCGTATTGAGGCGGTGCAGGTATCCAGTCACTGCGAGGATAAATACTAGAACTTTTCCAGCAGTCAACTAGAACGGAAGCAGCATGAGAGGTCATACGATAGAACCATCTTGATGACCTGCGTCTAAAGTTAGACATTTACTCAACAAAAAAACCATCAAAGGTTATAGATTGTATCGTGGAGGTTGAGCTGGTGTCGCTCATCAATGTGTAAAAAACAAAACAAAAATGGATTCTTGTGTCCTGTGACCTCTGGAGACCACCGGAGTGACATTGATAACTTTGGGCATAAACTCAAAGAAAATGACACTCATTCTTCTCTCTCTCTCTCCCTCACACACACACACACAGATGCGTGCGGGCTAACACACACCGTCACACACACCCGGTCTTTTCATGGCTCCGTGTCCTTTTCTCTCTCCTTCACAGAACTTTACTCTCATTTACCCCCCGCCCTTCTCCTCTCCATCATTCAGACATCTGCGTGGTGGCTGTGGAGATAAGAGAAGATGTTATCCTTCAGACGGCTGATTCAGAACGGTTGACACAGCACGGCTGATACACATCTTGTATGTATCTGTGTGTGTGTGTGTGTGTATGTGTGTCGACCATTTGTGAACGTTTTCTCATCACTGCTGTCCAGGGTTTATATTTGTGTCTTATTAGGTTTGAGATAAAGATTAGATAGTGTTCATTTGTTGGACCACCAAACTCTGTTATCATAGTGTGTGTGTGTGTATGTGTGTGTGTGGTATAGCTAGTATATTTATTTGGACATTTTTTGTTTTGGGGACACACCGTCCAACTGAGGATACTTCACAGGTCCCCAGTGACTATGATGGGTTTCTGCAGTTGAAGATTTTCATGGTAGTTGGATTAGACTATATGTCTATGTGTGGGTAAGAAAGTGTGTGTGTGTGTGTGTGTGTGTAAATAAGAGCAAAAGATAAGAAATAATGTCCACACACACACATTTGGGTACCAAATAAACACACCGCAGACACTTTGAAAAGGTGACTCTTTATTTTCTATTTATTATACTGTATATAATATTCCTTCTCTAGATATAGGTAATCATATTTATATCATATAAGTAAAAGTGTGCTTTTATCCACAGCCTGTGTTCACGTCAGACCGCTGTTTGTTGGAGGTTTACATTATAAAGTATACAGTGAGACTGGCTGGCAGCTATCTGTTGGTTGTAGTGGTGTGTGTGTGTGTGTGTGTGTGTGCTGTGGGTGGGTCGTACAGTGTGTGCGTCACCATGTGTCTGCATGCATGTGTGTGCGTGTGTGTGTGTGTGCGTGTTTGTGGTGAAGTAAGGGGTCACAGGGTCAGGGCTCAGAGGAATGGAGCGAGAATAAAAAGCTGTCCGATAAAATCACACCGTCGTCCTCAGCCTTTTTGAACATCGTCAGCCGTCGTTGGACTCTCATCGATGTCACTCCAGGTTCCAGCTGCCGCTGTCAGCCTTCAAGTCACAGCTGGTTACAACGTATTCTCCTAATCTCTGTCTAAATAAACACATCAAACAGAAACAACTCTCTCTGGAAAAAAAAAAAACAGTAACAGTTGGGTATTCCTAAGGCCACTGCCGCGCCTGTAACATTTTTAAAATAACAGAACACGTCTGGCTCTTTGTCTAACTCGGTCACTTATAACCAAAGTCAATGTATTCTCTCCTACCTGCGGCACCGTGACAATGTGGCCCAGCAGCCAGTAAAGCTAACCCAGACAGCTCGTGGATTTGGGCCGCTCCTGGTGATGATGCAACACTGCTGACTTTCATCTGACCTAGAAGTTCTCACACAGACATTTATGTTCGCCCTGTGTTGCTTTTACTGCACTCTCGTTTACAGATTACACAAGCCTTCTGTAGAAAACAAAGAACAATTTACATGTTTTAGCGCATGACTACATCATTAACAACATTATCATTTAAACCTTGGTTTAATACTGGAATTCCCAACACAAGTATTTCAGCATTTTTCCTTGGACGAACTAGAAAGATACAACTGGTATCACTGGTATCATCGGTCTAGAGGGCAGACTTGGGTTCAACTAGTTGCCAGATGAAGGCCTCTTAAGCTTAAGGTAAGGTATTGCTGTAAGAGGCAATGTGGGCAATAATATAACCAGCCTGGTAGTGTAGGCAACATTATGTTTGATGACTCTTATACTTAATTATTTAAGCAGAAAACGCTGTATTTTAGAGTCGCTGAATATATACTTGTTCACCTGCTGACAATTCAATATATAGAAAATACAAGAAAATGTCTTAATGATTAAATGTTGGCACATATTGCACTTTATCCACAAGAAAGATAAAAGTTGGCTGTCATTTCTTCTGTTCGGGAAAAGGGTTTTCTTTTTTAATATACTTCAAAATTGAATCTGCTCAGAAAATATTGTGATATTATCCAACTTTAACAGCAAACTTCAACTCTTACTTATAACTCGGCAGAGACGACCCTGGCTCCAACTGACACAGGAACTGCCATCTGATTTAGTTAGATAATAAAAGAGGAGAACCTTCGATCTACAGCAGACTGCACTGATTCAGGACCAGCTGTCATTAGGGACACAATGGATTATTGTCTTTCTGCTGAGCCCCCTCTGCTGATCCTAAATCAGCCTTCCAGACAGAGACAACAAGGTCAAAAAACAAGTCCGACCATAACAGCTGCGTGAGCCGAACACTGGGAATGAGAAACAGTCCTTTGAACTTGTATGGCTGCGGCTGCTGAGGAGTAATCTGGTCTTAGGAAAACTGATCCCAGCACAACAGGTAAGGGTTGTGGGAATCCGGAGTAAGGAACACCCGGGGCCCCATGGCTGATCTGTGTGCTGTCTGAAGGCAGGACAGGCAGGCACTGGGTGTATGGGTGAGAAAAGGCTAAGAGCACACACACACACACACACACACACACAAACGCAAACATGCAGGCACATGACTTCACTCGTCAATCCTCCTCACACACACACACTTGTTTGTCTCGTATGCATGTGTGTGTGTGTGTGTGTGTGTGGTTGTGGTTGTGTGTTTTGGACGTCCTACTGTACGTAGAATGTGTGTGTCTCACATCATGTCCTGTGTTTCAGCATTTCCCAACCAGTTGTGGTCCTCAGTGTGAGATCAGCAGGCTCAGTGTGCTTGAAGTTCCATTTGGAGTGAATCATCAGCAACAGTCACAGTATATTNGCCCACACCCCCACCCTCCCCAACACTCAGACTTTCCTTAAACTACACAGTATTTTTCTTAACTTCTCTCCAGGTAAAAATGCCACAACTGTGTGTGTGTGTGTGTGTGTGTGTGTGTTTACAACCTTGATGTTGAAGCGTACTGTTGTTTTTAGGTTTCTATACTTGTAAGGCCTGATATCGACCATAATGAGGGAAAAGAGCAAAACAACTCTGTCAAATAGGCAGCGACTAATGGAGCAGTCGGTTTCTGCTCTTAAATATATCGTCTTTAGAAAATTGCTCTTTCAATTTATGATTAAATAAATGCGGACCATGTAGCCCTCATCCTTCCCTGCAGGGGGCGATATAATTTAGACCAAGTGGAGTGCACTTCAATCCTGCAACATTCTGGTGATTTCTCTCTAAATACAGACATTTCTGAGCCAACACTGTTCGTAACAGAGGCTCGGCTACGACCTCTGACCTCTGAAAAAATTCTTGTTTTAAAAGAGTAACATCTTAATAATAAAATGGGTTTTATTTAAAACTGTAAAACACCAGTCTGCCACTTCTTCTTCTTCTGTTTCTTTTTTTAAAGCCACTCTTCCTTTTTAATGGAATTCATGCAGAATCAGCCTCTAAGTACAATACTTTTCATCTCACATTTGACGGCACTATTTTCTGCACCAGCCTGCAGTGCCTTCTGTTGGGGTCACGGGTTAATGAATATGGTCGATATGTCCTCAGTAGTATAGTAACCTTTCTTTGAAGTGTGCACCGTGTCTTGCTGACACCAGTGAAGTGAAGTTATCGCCTAAGCCTTTGCACCGTTCCCTCTGTTTCTCTGTCCTGTCAGTGGCTTCAGTTGTGATCCAAACAGCACAACCCCCCCAAAAATAACCACACCAAAGTAGAAAAATTAATCTAGAATATTAGAATATTACAAAGACTATGACTCACCCACCCCCCCAGCTTCAAAACTCCTTTTGTCCACCACCCTCCCCTCTCCCAAGTTAATACATTAAATACTATAATATGTGACAGAGTTTGTCGTTCTCTGCACAGTGGCACCTTTAGAATAGAATAATTTTTTTTAAATACTAATAATACAATTATTTGTTGTTTTTAAACAGAATAACAAAGCTGTACGTATGGTAGTAACAAGAGACAGACAAAGGTCTAGTCTCAAAAAGCACCCTGGGCTCTACTGGAGTAAACATAGTTGAACTCGGCACAAACTCAGGTCTCGGGCCCACACGCCCT
>NC_024323.1:11523581-11532435 GCF_000523025.1 Cynoglossus semilaevis
GAGCATAGAGATCTGGGTGCCATTTGAGACTTTGGAGACGGGAGTTACAGTGAAAGTACGCACTGTACGCAGATGCAAAATGGCATGCATGGTTTGAAAAGGTCAATGCTGACATGGCTCATGGATGGCAGTTCTGAACTTTGACCCCCTGACAGACCCTCAGGTTCTGGGGGGGTGGTGGGGGGTTGTAAGGGGGAGCAGGATGGGGGGTTTAATGTGCTGAGCTACAAAACATAACTACTGCTGAGTCAGTGAGCTGCTGGGAATCCTACGCATTTTAGAGCAGCAAACCTACCATCTACAGCTAATCCGAAGACCATGACACGCAGGAAGCATTGTGAGCAATATTTGGCATCAAGTAAGATAAGTTATATTTTGTTGGTATATATATATATAGAATTAATCCTTGAGCTAACTAAAATCAATTGATTGAAACGTTATCCTACCTCTGCGTAAGGCAATAATGATGTCTAAGTATTTGGACGGTCACACATATAAACTACGGTTAGCTAAAACAGCTAAAAGCTAACCTATAGCTAAATTGGCCTTATGAGCAGAGTAGAATTGTTGACTCTTATCTACCTCACTTCCCTTTTGCAGGGTTTCGCTGCTTTCCAACTGTTCAGCCGTTTGAGAGAGAGAGAAAAAACCTGTCTCCGTGTAGATCTACTTTGCCAGTTTCACTCTCAAATAACATCCTTATAACGTCATCGCTGCAGTGCTGAGCATAGAAAGCCCTTGTGTGCATGCCTGTCCTTTAAAAAATTAAAAGCCCTTGCTTGGAGAAAAGCATTTTTTCCCCTTTCACAGTCCATGACAACTGCTGATGTTGTAGTTAGCCTGCAAAATTAATATTTACATGTGGAGGACAGCGAGAGCGAAAGTCCACGTTGATGCACATTTGTCCCGTTCAGCTGCCTGGATGGCACTAAAAGACGGGAGATAAAAGTGTAGAGTCATAAATAAAACAGTACGACGGAGGCTGAAAGCATCTTTTTGTTATCAGGGTAATAACTGTCCGAGTTGTGGTGCCGTGACATCACACCGGTGGTGTGTCGTGTTCACTTGATACGAAACGGCGCAAAGGAGGCTTAAAGAGGTACCAAAGAAAACCCCAAAAAAAATCTTTTTTTTTTTTTTTTAACTGTTTTCACTTAACTTTTATAGCATCTAATCTTGGCTTCTGTCTCTGCAGCAGCTTCACTTTCTTCTACATTCTTGTCTCCTTTGTTTTATGGCTATTTTGCCTCCTTCTTTCGTCTTCTTTCACAGTACGTGCGCATGTTGATGGCAGGCATAAGCAAGGAATTAAGTTCTAAACTGAACACAATCTGTCGCGCGGCTGCAAAGTTGCCGCGCAGCGTATCAGATATTGGAGGTAGCCGTAGATTACCTGTGCAGAAGTGACAAATAATAGTGCAAACGATAGCTACATATACATTTTAAATGATCATCGTTATGGCAGGTGGAGAAAAAAATCTTTAAAAAAAAATGCAGCAAAAATTATTTCAATTATTCTAGAGACAGAACAGCACAGATACAATATATACAAAAAAGTCACAGTGACAGTAATTTTAGAATTTCAATTCACTGCCACACTTTATAGTTTTTTCTTAATTATATGAGCGCATTAGTCTGACTTGTGTAGGCTTTTGTGTTGCTTCAGTTCATAAAACGTCCACATGGGGCTGAGTTCGCTATCGTTTCTTATTCTTACGCTGCCTCATGAAAAAGATATGTTGAAGCTGCATTGTAAAAAAAAATTGGTTAAATTAATTTCTATCGGAAGATTTTAAGTGTATATATATAAAAAAATACTGATATTTTTCACGACTGTACACTAAAAGTACACGCAGCCCATTTTCTCCCCTACAGTGGCGGCCATGTTGGATCGATACGTTTTTGACTTTAGCTCGCTGAAGACAAACGTAACACCTGTGGGGTGTGATTACTAAACACAACCATGTGACGCCACCTGCAGGCTGGCACAGGGGTTTGTGATATGAGAAATACTCAGTCACCGCTAGATGTCACCAAATCCTACAAAGTGTACCTTTAACGGTAATTTAGCAGCGTCCAAACGACCTAGCAGTGTGTTGTTGTTTTTTTTTTTACTCTTGGAGGGAGCGGTGTGATTAGTGATGCTTTTATCTCATCCATGCAGAATGTAGATCTTTACAGAGAGACACATGGAAATGTATGGAAGTGTTGCTGCACAGATGTTTGAAATGTGATAGGGCATGACAGTCTGCAAGTAACAGCCTCTGGAGATGTGTGTTCAAGCTGAATGTGTGTGTGTGTGTGTGCACATACGAGGGGAATAAACAGGAGGGCAGGCTGTGAGTGACAGTTGAATAAATGGGCGACGGATCCTTCCATAATGTCATTCGATTTCTCTTTCCCCAAGTTGATTTGCTGCATTTTTTCATTTTCAGTCGCTCCTTCTGTGTGGAACGGAGCCTTGTTATACTGTTGGACTGTTGGGGGAATTGTTTGCAGTGTTTATTTTTACAGCTGGATATTTAGGAAAATCTGGATGAGGCAAGTATTTCAAATAAAATTAAATGCATTTCTGGTTGATATGGACCAAGAGGTAGTGGGCAAGACCTATATGTGATTGGTTCAATATCTTCTTTCTTTTTTTTTTTTGCTAGAGCTTAAAGCATTTTCACAGGTCAGTGGTTTGACTCTCTATTGTACTGTATGTTAAAAACCAGAACCTCCACAGAACTAGTCCGTGCGTGACACCGATGGAAGACAGGCCCCAGATCCAGAGCCTCGGAGGAGAAGGGGAGGTGAGGGGAGATGTGGAGTCGTTCAGGGAAAAACATAGAAGGTGGGAGTTGATAAATGAAGGTGGAAAGATAAGATGGAAAGATGTTCGATCGTTTCTTTGAGCCTCGGGTGAATAGAAAAAAAAAAATCGGGAGAAGACTGGAGAAGCTGAAACCAAAAGTAAAAGGAAGCACTAATGACCCAACATTACTGTGGGAAAAAACAGTTTTGTTGAATCATACCTAATTTGTTTCCCCCTTAACTTTAGCTCATCTGATGTCTTTATATTCTTTTTTTTTCTTCCTTAATGAGGCAAAGAGACGGGGTGTATGTCGTCAGGAAGGAGATTAGCTCGGCCTCAGTTCAGTCACGAGTACGACCGACTGATGTAAAGAGAGTATATATACAGTATGTATAGAAATCAAATGCCTAGTGATACAAATGTGCTACAATAACACGGACAAACGGCGTCCTCCGCTCCTGCTGCCATTCACCTCAACTGAAAACAAACTCATCTCTGACCTGAGGCGTTGGGACGCTCACTTTTTAACGGTATGGTAATCACAGAGGCAGCGCTCAGTGCTTTCAGCCGGACCCCCTGCGCTGACCAAACTCTGCTGCTCGCTTTAGTTCACATTATTTTCAGCTAAGGAGAAGTTGCCCCGCACAGAAAACCCACTTCCATTATGCTGGGGTAAAAGTTCTTCCTCTTTAAAAACCGGGCCAGAGGAGTCAACGTCTGAAGGTTCAAAGTCACGGACGTAAATCAAATGTGGCTTCACACGTTTTAGGAGTTACACGTACGACTAGAGTGATATGTGGTGAAGTGGAGCTGGGAACAACTTCTCCTTTAAAAACGCCACACACTGATTCTGCTACCAGGCTCAGGATTCACAGTTCAAAGGCTAATTCAAGTTCACAGTTGAAGTTTATCAAACCCCCCCGTTTCCCACCCTGTAGTAACCCTGTGTGGCCCCTCCCTCCTCTTCTGATTGGGTGATATGAGACCCCAGCACCTCTCACACGGGCGTGGTCCTGCGGTTGGGGTCCTTGCTGTAGTCTTTAGTGAGCGTGCTGCTCTGGAGGAAATCCCTCTCTGAGTTGAGCAGGCCGCCCATCCCGCCGCCTGCTTTGGTGCCGGCGTTGCCCGCTTCGCGGGGGTTCAGCGTGTACATGGGCAACTCGGAAGCGGCGGGCCCCGTGTAGCCGCCTTTCCCCAGCGGTGACGTGTCACGGCTGGGGGCCTCAGAAGATCGAACGCTGGAGCGGCGCCGGAAGCGGTAGCGGTAGGACGGGATGCGGCTGAAGGTGGACTTCTTGATGAGCTCGGTGCGGGACTTGGCCCGCTGCTTGCGATGTTTCTCGATGAACATGTGGACGGCGAGCACGCCCACCATTTCTGCCATGATGAAGGAGAGGGCGCCAAAGTAGAAAGACCAGCCGTAGGAGTAGGACTTTTTACTGTCGCTCTGACCTGGGTCGCCCGAGTTGGCCGAGATGTAAACTATAATTCCAATGATGTTACTGAGGCCTGGGGAAAAACAAAAAAAAAAAGAAACATTATGAGCGCTTCTCTTCATTACCCAGGAGACGCCGTTTGTGTTCTTTTCTCAAATCAATAAGAAAATGAGGGTAAAGCGAAAAGTTCTTCTTAACTTCAAAAGGAAATTAAAAACTAAAACACGATTTTTTTTAATACTTGCAAATGATCGGTCCTGAAATCAGAGCAACCAAATCATCAACCGTTTAACGTTTAAACTAATGAAGTTTGAAACATGTTTTGATCTGCAGTAGTTCTGTCAGATTTTTGTGTGCTGTGTTTTCCAACCCCACAACCCTCCAAAGGATTAAGCAATTTAAAAAAATGTATTAATAATAAACTCGATTTGGGTCGAGCCAAAGAAGCAGGTTGTGACCTGGTGTGTACGACGTTCCCTCCAGAATTCTCCAAAGAAGGAATTCTCTGATGGAAACACCTCTTGCAGGTTTTAAGCTCTAATTTGTAGAGAAATGAAGGCGAAAACTTTCCGACATCGTCTGAACTCTGTGGCACGTCTGAAGGCGACTGATGTGGCAGATAATGACAGCAGCGGAATGGGAAGCGAAAGAAAGAGAGGGAAGTTTGAAGGAAACACTGAAGAGAGTCTCCGTACGCAGCTGCGCTCTGCCATTCTATATCATTAGTCCACAACGCAGTGTTCACGCAGCGTGGAGGAACGCACAGAATAGGGACAATTAGCCGGCTGTAATTAACCAGAATCAGCCCTACACTGTTGTGGTAAATAATTACCAATTTGGCTTCATAAATTTACAACAAATCCTAATGGGACCCTGCACATCCCACTGAACAGCAATTATAGCCCTTTGTATGTCAGGAGCTATAGAGCATAAGTGTGTGTTTATGAGAGACAGTAAGTGTCAGCATACATGTGATGGATTGTGTGTGTGTGTGTGAATGTGCATGTGCTGGCGTGTTTGCATACTCACACACCCACAGTGCATCGGTGCACACTGTGGTATTCTGGCTGATTGATTAATCAGCTCTTGTATTCACTCAGTGAAACTGAACAGGCTCCTCTGTGTGTTTTAGACGCCTTACAGGCTGCTTCAACAAATATTTGAAGTGCTGCCTGTCACCGAAAAACTCACACAAACATTTGCTCCCTGAGACGCTGTAACCGACCTGATCGTCACGCGGCTTCTTAAAGGTACAGTACGGGTGATTTTGGTTGTAAATCAGACCAGCGGCTCTCTCTCTTTTTTGGTCAAACCATGGAGTCTGATTCAGTTTCTCCTTCTTCCAGTTAAAGTCCTGTCATCAAACTTCTGTTTTATTTACTCAGTGTAACTAAATTCTGAATCATCACGTGTTTTCGCCCAAACTGTTGTTGCATCATATCCTCCTCGTGCTCCTCTCTCTCTCTTTCTTCTTCCTCTAAATAACTTTCGTTTTATCCTCCTATAAATGTGAAGCCAGTTTAGTTTGGGCTTGTTAAAGTTTATCTGAGGAGCGTACTTTTACTGCAGTTCCACTCTGTTGAGACCTGAAAATAAGCCCTAAATTTGCACAAACAGACAAATGAAAAGAGACACTCTCACCTGCGGAAACAAAGAAAATTCCAGCGCTGAGGATGACGTTGTGTCGACTCCGGTAAAACTCACTGGCAGCTACACACAGGCCTCCCAGGAACAACAGGCCCACGCTCATGATGGGGAAGATACTGGAGGCTCGCACTGCACCTGTGGACACACGTTAAAAAAAGGAATATCAGAAAAAACAAACAACAAATATGTTGAGTGAAGACTGAGCCTCACAGACTCCAGAGTAAAAACTATTTTTATATTCTTTGGGTTGAAGTAGAGGATCCCGAAAAAATCAAATGATTTGGTTTGACAGACAGTTTGACTCCTGGTTTAACTGACAGCCCTCGAACACAACACGGTACAAAAATATCTCCTTCCTCTATTCAAGGGTTGCATCAGGACACAAGCAGGAAAAGTTTGATTGAACACAGGTTTCTGTGTGATTTTCTCTGATTCACCGCAGCACTGGGAATGACTCAGTTTTTACATTTGTATTTTTGGGGTTTGGTGAAACAATTTGTTTGAAAAAGTAAAATATTGTAAGGTTCCCACGATGAGTTTGGGTCTGTGTCTGTTATAAATGTTCAAAATGCTTTGTTTGTGACGAAGAACCTTCGTCGTTGAAGGACCTGGTCAAACGCGGCAGAGAGAAGATGACGTGAGGTATTTTGACAAACACAACACGAGCGTGAAACTCCCGTAAAGATCAGATCAGTGTCGGTTCTTCAGCGTCACCGTAAGTGTGTCTTTTCAAATGTACTGGAGGACAGGACGACCATAATGAAAAATGTGTCACTCACAGTGTGGACACACACACACACACACACAGTACTGTTCCGTACACACATGACTACTGTGTACCGATACATGCTCGAGTGAGTCTGAATCTAGAGCATGTTAAAGTGTTCAGAGGCGCCGTATTGAAACCAGGCAAAGAAAACCAAGAAATATATGCCATATATATATACATATATATATATACACTATATATGCAGTACATATATAGTCCCTTTAATCCTCAACCTTCTTATTTTAATATATTTGATTAAAACAAAGACAGCATGTAGCGACGGTTGCTGTAACCGTTGGCATTTGTCCATTGGTTGGACATACAGAACCCCTCCCCTTTTGTCCCCGAGAGCTGTATGAAATGCCGGTCACTGGGTTTTCACTCTCCATTGGCTGGGCAGCTCTGAGGCCTGCGATCTGACTGGCTGCCTCCGGGGATGTTGTTTTGTGTTCAGTGGAGCAATGACAAAGAGGCACAGGCGGCATTTCCTGCTGCTCTGTGCTGTCCATCTGCAGCGTCTTTGAAGGTTTCTGATTGAACCTCCTTTTTTTGTTATCTTTGCAGCAGTGTGTCATTTTATGTTTGTCCTACAGGATGTTTGACGTATCTTGAAAAAAAAAAATAAAGAAAGATTTGCATTGAAGTTTTTTGTCTGTTGATATATTACGTTTCCATCGCAACAGCAGTCATCCTGGTTCTTCTTTGTAAAAGATAAACGTGACGTTTGACATTTAACTGAAGCAAAACGTTACATCGTCCTCCTTTTCTGCTCTTCCCTTCAGCCGTCCTCCCAGTCGACCTCCTGCCTTCTTCCCACTTTGTCCCTTCCTTCCTTAAAGTTTCCCAAACCACCTCCGTTTTGTCTTTAAAGCTGCAGACGAGGCCTAAAAAAATCAGGCATTGAGGAAGAGAGCAGCTGTCGTATGTTGGACCGATGACGTATCAGGATTTGAAAGATTGAAATAGCAAGCGTTGACGGACAGAGGACGGTCAAGGTGTCAAAAAGAAATTGGATTTTCCCCCAGTTTGCTCCAATAAGTGTGTTTTGTGCACTATATTTTTTTCCTTTGTTCGCCACAAACTGAATTACTATTCCAAGGGCAGGCAGACAGACGAAATAACATGCCTTGGTAAGAGAGTGAAAGCATGAGTGCCTTCATTTTGCACCTGCCATGTTATCTTGTGTAACTTTAAGTGTCCTCAACCTCAAACCCTGGCATGTTTTTCTAAGTCCAAACCACAATCCCTGCGTGCTGCCTGGAGATAACAATGTGCTGACAATCCTCTCAACGCTTAAAAGTATGAAGGTGAGAAAATGACAAGTGCATTCATCAGACGAGCAAAGACACTCGTGTTGGCGTTCTGTTCTCGGCCCGTGGGATAAAAACCTCCGTTCTTATCAGGGATGTTTTAAAAATGCTGAATTCTTTAGGTGGAATCAGATAAACGCTCATGTTTAATTAACACCGTAGAGAGACATTAATACAATGCTGTGCTGCTTTTACATACTGACGTTCCCAGAAAATGTAAGTGAAGGGTCCGCAGCCTGAGGCTGAGCCACATCACGTGTTTGGATGGGCTCTTAGCCAGAATGACCAGGATTATAAGAAGATTACAGACGGAGCACGGCTGTAAATATTTATTAGCTTGCTTGCTAACAGCAAATTTACATCACTCCACCGTCCCTCCTAATGTGAGATCAGGTGTGCAATTTGAAGGTAGAGTGAGTGTGTCGTGTTTTTGAGGCTGCAGACCCCGGGGCTGATCTGATCTGATTATGACTTACGGAGGAGGTATTCTGCAGCGTCTGCTTCATAATCAGCATCTTCTGGAAAGTGGTCGATCTTCTTACACACTCCTCTGAAGGTTCCTGCAGAGGAGAGAGGGAATATTTAAGGTTAAATTAAAAAAATGAATCGATAGATAGATGGATGGATGGATGGATGGATGGATGGGTGGATGGATGGATGGACAGATAGATATGCTATGATGGTCAAAAGTAAAGAGGTTTCACTTCAGAATTCCAAACTAAATCTCCCTCAGACCAAAGTGATTTAATTTTAACACATGATTTCAAAAGAGTTTGTTGGAGCTGATATTAAAATTCAAACTTCAATAAACAAAGACATCAAAGCATGTATTGTGGCTGTAGCAGCAGCAGCAGGCAGAGGCACCAGCGGAAGGCAACAGAAAAGAAGAGCCGAC
>NC_024323.1:11532600-11533753 GCF_000523025.1 Cynoglossus semilaevis
CAGCAGCAGCAGCAGCAGCAGTGACAGCAGCAGCAGCAGTGAGGACACTGACAGTCATTTACTGTCACTGGCTTTAATCCATTATTCAGGTATTGGTTGGTTTCATCAGCCAATCACAGCTTGGCGCCGCTTTGCATCATGTTGCATTTTTTAAAAGGGTAAAATAGACAACTTTTACAGACACCTCCACATCAAAGAGGCATCAAAGAGGTAAAAACAACACACAAACACACCCCCACACAGACACACACACACAGACACACACAGTGAAGCCTGAAAGTGACAGATGATGCAGCGCTGCAGCCTTTAGGTGATGTTTTGGAAACGCTAATGAAAAGCCTTATCACACTCTACCCACACACACACACCTACACACACCCAGTGTACACACACACACACACACACATTTGACAAATACACATGCAATGACACACACCTGAATATAAAATCCCAGCTGCTAAAACCCAGACGTCCAGAACACACCATCAATCACCAACGTAAGTAAAAGCCACGAGTGTGTGTGTGTGTGTGTGTGTGTCTGCAATGTTTGTATATGTGTGTGTGTGTGTGTCTCTGTGTGAGTGTGTAGTATTGACTGGGATGCAGTCTCCTACAACCGTGCTGTGTGTCAGGCCGAGTGACTCATCCTCCTTTGTGGAAGTTCTCTTTAAACACACACACACACACACACACACACACACACACACACACAACAATCCACGTGCGTGTGCGTGTGTGTGTGTGTGTGTGTGTGTGTGTGTGTATAGACTTCATGTAGCTCCATTCTCACCCATCATTCAGCCCCATTCGCACATGGTCAACACCACAGGGGATGGAGAAGAGGGGGAGGAAGATGAAGGAAGATGAAGGAGGATGAAGAAGGATGAAGAAGGCAGAGGAAATTTTTTTTTACTGCATTTAAGGGATTGAATGGTTAAAACTACGCGGGGCCAATTAAAGAAAAAGGAGAAGATGGAGGCTGCTGATGAACAAATAAATGACTTCACCTAATTGCTCATTTGCATATGAAGAGGTTCTTTCCAGGATCCACACTTGGAAAATCATTATGACATTGATTCATCAACAGCTCAGTGCACTCAGAGAAAGTAACTGCCCTCAGACCCCGGATCCACCAACAGCAGCAGCAGCAGCA
>NC_024323.1:11537227-11548878 GCF_000523025.1 Cynoglossus semilaevis
CAGCACCGGCAGCGGCGGCAGAGGCAGCAGCGGTACCGGCGGCAGTAACAGTAACAGCAGCAGCAGCAGCAGTAACAGCAGCAGCAGCAGCTTTTAATCCTGCGCCCCCTACAGTACACCACAGACACTGTACGTTATACTGGCTACACTAAGAAAACAGACACACACACACACACAGACATGCACACACACACACATGCACACACTGGCCTCGGGTGGTTGAATTTGTAGTGGAGTCACAGAAGGTAACGGAGAGCTGTTCCCATTGGATGAATCAAGATGTAAAGCACCAACAGTCAGACTTCTACCTGCTGTTTGCCAGCCCGGAAATTTATTATCCCTGCCGCCTTTTAAACGGACGGATTTGTATCGAACCGCGCTGATTTATAGTGCACCAAACAGCCTGACGCAATGACACGGAGAATAGGAGCAGGGAGATATATCGCTGCTTTTATTTCTCTCTCAGCGGCCTCAATCACAACTGAATAAACACAGTTTAAATTGGAAAAACACACACTATAGTGCCACACACAAACACACACACACACACGTGCACGTACACAAACAGAGACACCCTCATTAACACACACTCTTGTGCTAGTGTACTTGCTGATGATGTCATACTATTATGGCCTCGAAAATAACGACGGCTGTCTAAAAATAGCTTTAATTTGCACACACACATACACACACATGCACAAACACACACACACACACACACACACACACCGCCATGTTGATATGTTTCACTTCCATAAATTCTAACCCTCAGGCCAAAGAGCACAACAGACAAGATGTGTGTGTGGTTTTTATAGCTAAGATAGAGACAGAAACAGAGAGAGAGAGAGAGAGAGAGAGAGAGAGAGAGAGAGAGAGAGATACAGGATGAACAGGAGGGGGAGCAGTGGAGCAGTTAAAGTCAAAATGTAAAATATTAATTAAACACAATATTTAGTTTCAGTTTCAGACCAAAGGGATTTTCAGATTTTTCACTGAACGACTGACTATTAGCCTCAGCTCATCCCAGCCTGTGCCTAATGTTTGGGGTTGTAGGTTTGAATCCAGGCCCCAACAGGGTGGAGGTCCATTATAAAGACAGGATCAGACACAACTACAGCTTGACCGACAGCTCCTGTCCTCTATAGGACACGTGTGGGAAAACATTTTTAGTTCGCTCCCAAATTAAAAAAAAAAAGATTTTTTATAGATTATCTGTTGAACTAAACACTCAGTATGAAAACATTCTGATATAAAAGGTTGATAAATACGTCCAGTATCTGGATGTGAACTACGCACCACTTTCAGCTCGTCCTCTGAAACAACCCTGACTTTGTTTTGGGGAATAACAGCACGTTTCCACTCCCTTGCGTTCTCATTCCCCCTGGAGTGGTGATCATGTGGAAGAGGCACAGAGTCAGAGGAACACAAACTCCACAGCCAGGGTTTAGCAGTGACGTAACAACAATGTACTGCTAAGTGGCACCTTCGCAGAGAAGGCGACGGTTCTGTACCTGTTATTTTATCTGTCTGTAGCAGCTCACATTCTGCAGCAGGAGAGAGAAACAACTCTGATGATTCGGTTTGTTCGTTCACTAAACACGCAGCAGGAGAGAGAAACAACTCTGATGTTCACTAAACATGAAGCAAAGCCGATTTAGAAGAGACCTTGAACTCAACCCTCCTCTGGTCCTGTCACCCTGTCACTGTCAGTCCATCATCATTTTAGAAATCTTGAAGTTTGTTAATTACACAGTTGTCATGTTAGCGTTAGCTTAGTGTTTCACTGAATATGTGTTCTCCTGGACCTCACTCACTTGAAGTCTCATTAGATTAAAACTGATCACAGCCGTCAGTCAACATACAGCAGCTCAGATATTGTTATATGTGAAAAGAAAAACAGTTGCTGAAGATAAAAAAAAAAGTTAAAAATACTTTTATCAGTGATTTAAAAAAAATTGATTACTAGACATTTCAGGAGGCCCCATATAAATTCATTTAAAAAAAATTGATTACTAGACATTCCAGGTGACCCTAAGTGTGGTTGTGACCCTAAGGTTGAAAAACACTGGTAAATTCCTGGTTTTGATGATTTTTTTTTAACTTTATTTCTGTTCATTTACCACTGGTCTGTGTTCTGTTTCTGGTTGTAACTCTGTGTTTTAACTGCTGTTGGACATTTAGCGATATTTAACAAAACTACTTGATGAAATGCTTTTTATTGACCAACTTTCCTGCGTGGTCATGGTCTTCACTTCTATTTTCCTGTTTTTTTTTCTCCCTCTGCTGCAGATCCAGCAGCTCAGTGTTCACTGACGCGTCGTACCTCTGTTTATATGTGAACCAGGGAAGTTTCCTTCTTTTTGCTCTTGAAAAATTACAATCATTTCTGAGGAGGAACTTTTTCGGTTGCACACAAACACGGCTGCGTTCAGGGCTTCGTAATAAATGACCGCTGCTGTGGTCTGTGCAGTTGAAGCCAGGCCTGTTCCCAGGCGATCCCTCTCCCTCTAATCAGATGGTGTGTGGTCCAACAGCTGCATGTGAGTGGCCTGTCTCAACACAAGCACATGCACACACACAAACACGTGCATTCAGAATATAAAGGCTCTTGTCAGCTGAAAAACAGGAGGAGGGAGCGGGCGAGGGAAAAGAGAGAAAGTTGAAAAGCAGAGCAAATTGGACTGCTTGTTTCCTCTGAGCGCCTCTGACAGCTCAGAGAGTGCCACTGTGGCCCTCACTCTCCCCACTTCTCCCTCTCACTCTCTTAGATTACCTTGTTTTAGGCAAAAGGGGGGAGACAAAAGATGAGGGTGAAGAGAAAGACAGGCGATCGAGGGAGGCCAGTTTCCACTGTGATGGGGAATGAGAGAAAATGAGACGAGTTCTGCTCGGCTGCACACCTGGCCTCTTCCTCCTCATTCTCTCTTTTTTCTTCAATGCATTTTCTTTCCTTTCTTTTTTTTTTCCCCAAAACATCGGTCTGTTCCTGTTTTAAATCCCATCATCAATCCATCCTTTCCTCCCTGCTTTGATTTCTGAACCATTCATTCGTCTCCTCTGATACTGTCCCTTCTCACTTCTCTCTCCTTCAGTTTCTCGCATCTTTCTGAGCTACATTTCCAATTTGTTGCAAAGGCCAAGCCGGCAGCTGAGTGAAGAACCATTAATACGCAGTACCTTGGGCTCAGATGCAGTACTTACCTCATGGTACTGCATCTGAGCCCATCCTGCAATAATGAGGTAGGACTTATTCCATATCAACTGGTGTTTTCCTGACAGCTTCACTCAGGTCTGAAGATGGCGACGCCTGGAGCTTTAGCTGCTTCGTCCCAGAGTTCTTCCATATGGAGCGTATACAGTCCATACCATCAAACCCACTCAGGGATTTTGAATTGTAACCCAGATTCTCTCCTCCCCGACTCGGTCATTGTAACAAAGATTCTCTCCTCCCCGATTCGCACACGATACTGTCGATAACATATGCAATTGTTTCAAAGATTTGGATTTTTCATTTGGTCATGACCAGTACATCACCGTCATATCAACACCACTGTGTAACTAATGGTCCGTCTTCAGACAATCCTAGTCCTCTCCTTTTCTTTTAGCTCCTGTTAGAGTCTCTATTCTTTTCCTGCACTATCTCTCCTCCTTCAATCCATCTTACTGTTAGCAGGGACTGATAACATCCCTTACATGGTTCTGTACCAGATGACCTCCAGGTTCTTATCTCCTTTCCTACTGCCATGCATTCTCCTGTCTCTGTTTTCATTTATGGAACTATCAGGACTTTTCCCCCTGGAGACCATCGCTACATTAGATCTGGTGTCGAAAACTTTGGTTTCTGGACCTATTTTTTTTTTATAAACTATTAGTTTTTTTTTGTTTTGTTTTTTAACTCAGACTAACTTAAAAAAAAGTCAGTTATATTTCACTCACAGTGTCACAGTATCTTTAGTAAATCTTTAAAAGACCAACATCTGCTCTCCCACGTTTTCCAAAACCCTGCCTGGAGGACAGAAACCTTCTCTCTTCACCATTATCTCGGTCTGACTCCTAATGTGTTAAATGTTCAGGGGATCTCTCTTCACCATTATCTCTGTCGGACTCCTAATGTGTTAAATGTTCAGGAAAAAAAACTCTTTTATCAAAAGGTCAAATCTAACTTTCAACCTCTTAAAAAATGTAGTTTAATACTAAGATATAAATATAAAACCGATATTACTTTTGACTAAGATATAAATATAAAACTGATATTACTTTTGACTTTTAAACCATTTAAGTTCAACTAACCTTAATCAATATTTTATTAATCTGCTCCTCCATTTCACTCATCATATCCAAACTCCAGGGCGGCGACAAAAGCAGTCAGTTCACTAACTTGACACCAGGAGACATTTTACTGAATATACATTTGATTTTGTCACTATTTGGAGAAACACATGCACCACGTCAAGCCAACAACTCACAACATTAAACTACACCCCCCCCCTCTCCCTTCCTCTTCATTTTTTTGACTCATATCCCCCGTGTCACCTCTTTAACATTTCCTCTCACCCACTCCCTCTTTACCCCTGCTCTGTCAGCTGGTTGTTTTTATCCCAGACATGGACACCTCACATCTTTAATTAATGCCCACCTCTTTATGCAGTGACCTCATTCTTCACTCCGTCCTTCATCTCCTACCCTGAGCTCCTGCTCTTTTTACTCTTCCGTTCCACCTGCAGCCACCTGGGGACCGTTTTTGTCCCATCTGTGTTTAAAACCCATTTTTCTGTATTACCAGGTGATCATTCAGATCCCGGCCCCGGTCACCGGCTCCCCAGAGATCCGACTGAAACCGGGGACCATCCATCACTTTCCACCTACAGCCGCTTGCCTTCCACCACCAGCTCCAGTTCCATTCATGCATGTTCTGGTCTGTCCTCATTCATGCTCTGTCTCCATCCCTTGTCTTCCTCCTCTCAAAGTGTCCCTCCTCATTTCCTGGTATTTTTCATGCTCATTTGTCACAGTGGGAACCTAACCCTGTGGTGCACCTGCAGAGACACACTCACTCACTGCAGGCGACAAATTCCAACCTGACCACACACAAACTGACAGCATGAAATGAAAATGCTGGAAGTTTGTCCTTGTTTATAGAGCTGGACAATGAAAATAATTATCTCACTCACAGTCAAATTTCCAAAGACATTTCTCTGAGTGGTCCAGTCATTATGTTAGCGTTTTGTTTACCACACAAACCTTATTTACAAAATACATTTATAAAGGCTGAATGGCAATATTTTCTGAGGGAAACATACGTAGTGTTTCTACTTTCTAAGTGTGTCACATCTTAGCTTTACTCTGTGTCCGATGTCGAGTCACATGTGCAGCAGTCAGACACATCCATTTGCTGTCAGTTTAAGAGGCGTTTATGAATTATAAAAGTGAGACAACCAGGGAGCAGCAGTGACTGAGGGGGAGATAAGATGGGAGAAAGACACAAATGGTACTTAGAGACAAAAAAAGAGAGAGAGAGAGAGAGAGAGAGAGAGGAGCGGGGCAGAGGGTGTGTTCATCTGCATGTTTTACTGTCAGCTACATGTGAGCGTTCATGTGTGTGTTCTCCCCCGACTTTGAGCTGATATTGTGCTGAACACAGCCGTCCTCCTTCCACAGCTTTGGATTCGTTTTGTAGAACGTATCCATTTGTCCACTCAATCACACGTGTGCGCACGTGCATGACTGCGTGCGTGTTTGATGAAAATAAAAGTGTTTGTGTGTTCAATACAGCCTTACACCTGCACCATCTGGCCCGCTAATAGCTTTCGATGCCCTCTAGAATTGGATGGTTGTGTCTAGCTGCCTCAGACACAGACACACACATGTTCACAAAAGGCACACTTCTACCAGGGGGCAGCGTTTTCTGTGGCAATTAAATGTAAAAGGTTCATTTAAACCAATTTGTGGCGACATTTACGAGACTCAAATTCACATAATTTAGGTTTAATTATGTGAAAAGCAAAAGAGAGAAAAAAAAACAGACATGCAATTTATTATTTTGTTATTGTTTATCGTCAAACTGTTTTTGTGTAATAACACTGGACAAGTGGTCGAGTCACTAATTATATTTTGGTTTGTTGGTTTTTCCAATTATGTGGCTTATTTATTATTAAAAATAAATTTAAACAACAAACACTGCACGTTGCTCAGGTTTGCACTTGCTGCGGTCAGTAAATAGGTTGTTTCCAGCTCCACAGCTTTGCCTTCACTGGATACATCCCACAGCCAACTCAACAACGAGCACTAGCCTCTAAAATTGTGTGAAATTTGTGACTCGCCAGCCTCCGCTTCTCTGGGATGGTAAACAGATGGCAGACATGTTGCATTGAACAGATTTAGTTGTTTACAGTGTCGGCGGCTGCTAATATGTGATCCAGCTTCCTAGCAGTTTGTAACACTTGCAAACCACAGAAACCCAAATATCAACAAACACTTCTGTGGGTTTTCGCCTTTTGTCTCAAGCTCCATATGGAGCTGAGTAACACGAGCTCCCACTGATACAAAAGAACACAATTCAAAACTGCACTGCTGCTGGACTTGAGATTCAACACAGAGGGAACTTGAAATTTATAATAAAAATCAAATAAAGTAGGAAACAACTTCCACTGGAACATTTATATATTGATTATAAAATCAGTGTTTCTCAGGTGTTATTATAAAAACAACAACAACAATGTCGTGTGCACACAACCACGCAGAAGCTGCTGCACTACGTGGAGCTGTCCGTGGTGCTAAATTCAAGTGCCTGCGATGGGTGCTGTCCTTGGTGCTGATGTGAAGGGTAGTATATTTAGTATTAGCAGAAGTGTAGTTTGTGTAGTGCATTCTTAAAATATTGTGTATTTACAGTAGAAGTAGAACTAGTAGAATAGAGAGAATAAATAAAAAATAAAAATAAAGTGGGGAGTAGGTCCTCATAGGTCAGTTAATGTTAAGGTGGATTTTTTTAAGGTGATAATGTGTCCATGCAAACACAGCAGTAGAAAAGAAATGACATTGTTCAACATCAACAGACAGATATTAAGGTTGAAACAGAATCAGCCCTGAGCAGCAGCAGTGGAGAACAATCTGTGGGGTGAGAAATACAGACTGTGGAACTTTAATTCCGCTGACTTCCAGAAATGTATGAGAGTGAGGCCGAAGTTCCACTGTTAAAAACCTGATATCTGCCTAGAGTCATTTACAATTTTAGAAACATGTTATCAACCAGATGGATTCAACCAGTCCTCTGCTACACAATACAATAAAAAACAACAACAACAAACAACTAAATTGTTTTGTTTTTTTGACAGCTACACACTACAGCTCTGCACTGTGCACCTGCCGGCAGGTGTCAACTGGATCTAAGTTGGTTGAAAATCTGCTGAGACACGTCTGCTGAGACATGTCCCCAGGCTCATTTTATGTAATAAATGGTCTGAACAGGTTTTGCCACATACCTACTGACAGCTAAGTTGCCATGGAGACGAGATGTACACTGACCAGACTCAAGACTCAAGTTCTTGAACTTCATATTTCGCACAGTTTAAGGACCAACTACAAGTTTTCATTTCTACAGCATCATATATCAAAGATCGCATATGCTATATGTCAATTAGTTCTCTAACTGCTAAACTGACACTCTTTTACTGCCCCCTGCAGGGGAGGCAGGGTGCATTCCATCCGTAACCGTTGCGCAAAATTGCGCAAAGTGTAAATGTAAATGTATAAATGCAGCGGCTGAGACACATGAAGTCAGACTCATGCACACAAGGAGGGAAACAACCACGTGCACACGCCACCCTATACAAGCACACACGCGCAAGGGGGGAGGGGGGGGGAGGGAGAGAGAGAGAGAGAGAGAGAGAGAGAGAGAGGCTGAGACTGATCACGTACCTTCCAGACAGCAAGTTCGCCAGAGGCCGGAGTGCGTCATCACCTCCTCGTTCTTGCGGCTCGTGTCGTTGTCGCCGCTGCTCTTCACGCGGCAGACCCCACGCGAGTACAGCCAGTAGTCGGTGCCAACGGCGATGGTCATGAGGCTGAAGGCGGCGAACGCGCCCACGGTGGTTACCAGCATCTGGACGCCGCGGTCACACATCAGCATCTTCATAAAGGCGGCTCCTGTGTGTCTTAATCTCTTCACCCCCCCACTCCACTCCACTCCACTCCACTCCACTCTCTCTCTCTCTCTGTAAATATATATATATATTTCTATGTAGGATTTCTTCCTTGAATATCCAGAGAGATGTGAAGAGTCGGACTGACTGGTCAGACAGACTGGCAGGCAAGAAATAAAAATAAGGGTTTATTTTAGGGGGGTGGGGGGGGGGGCGTCAAAGATGGAGGGTTTGGGGAGCAGCCTAAGATGAAATAATTGGATTCTGCCTTGTCCGTTGACTTGACGAGAGGCTGGTGGCAAAGGGCGTGAGGGTGGGGGGGCGGCACGTCACTTTCTTACGCATCAAAAACCGCTTTTCCTCCGCCAAAACCCAGCAGCAGACTCACGCACACGGTGCAGCCTCGGCGACTGTGGGTTGACTTCCCCGCTGCCCTCGGTGAGTCAGAACCGAGGGGAACGACCGCACCACATTCTGTCTCTGCCGCCGTCAGCCGGTGCCAGGGTTACGCAGGGCCAGCTGTTATTTATTTATCCACAATTCCAGCAGCTCCTTCCTCCCTCAATCCCCTTCTTCCTCCCCTCCTTCAACTTCTGCTCCTCCAAAGCAGCCTCCTCATTAGTCAGTTAACCATTAACAGCACAGGTCTGCGCCGTGGGACTCCATCTTTAAAACAACAACAACAACAATAACAAACTGGGGTTAATTCGTTTTATCCGCACGGCGTTCTGTGCCGACTCCAACAGAAACCGGATTAAAACATGTGCGCATTCAAAGCCGTCTCTCAGGGAGAGAACTCACCACAGCTGTGTTCGGCTCTCACCCTCCTTCAGCCTCTCACTGGATTTATGCCCGGCTTTTCCCGATTGGTTCCTTTTGAATTCCACTGTATGGACGGATGGACGGATGGAGGGACGAAGAAGCAGAACCCATGCGTCGACTATGACCAGAGAGCGGCCGCTGCTAGAAATCCGTCGTGTGTTGTTTCGCAGTCCAGCTGTTGACTCAGTGACATGTTGGCTCTCCCTTTGAAACTGCTCCGAGCAGCTGCTGATAATAATACTGTTCTTTTATACAATAATAATCCGGTTTTTATGGCCGATTACCTGCAGTAGTAGAAACACTCCAGCAGCAGCAGCAGCAGCAGCAGCAGCGCGGGGATGTTAAGTTAGGCATCAGTGATGCACAGAGAATGAAGACAGAATTAATCAATTTTCTCCTCCAAAGCATCCAGCCCTCTGCTTCTCTCTCTCTCTCTCCCTCCCTCTCTCTCCCCCTCTCTCTCTCTCTCTCTCTCCCTCCTTCCCTGATCAAAGTTCAACGATAACCGGATCGTCCCGGTTGGATTAGATGTCTTGTGATGGAGCCAGCAGGACGGTTACACCCGCATGGACCGCAAGGCTCCCAAGAAAATCGAAAGAAAAAAAAAAGACAACCGTCGCCTCCTCCTACACTCCTACACCTTCTCTTCTTCTCCGTCGTCCTCCGCCACCTCCCTCTTCTTCTTCCCCGCCCCCTCCTCCTCTTTAAACAGGTCCAACCAACATAAACCCAAACTAACCGCGGGTCTCCTTAAACTCCGCCTAAGGCCGTGCGGCTCAGCACGGATTGGACCCGTGGGTGACAGCGCCCTTCGGGAGCTAATCGCGGCTTCAAGCCCCGCCCCCTGGCTCATCACAGTCAATATAAAAGATGGAGGGGCTTCAGGCATCTTATTTCTCCCCTTTGGTCTGAGCTGAGGTGGGATGTACATGAGTTCTGCGCTGGGTATGTGTGTTCTCTGCAGCAGAGCAGCTGTTTAGGTCTTCAAGTGTTTGACTCAAGAACTGATCATCCTGCTGCTAGAAAAACACCGGGTGGTGAAGTGAAGAAAGGCCGAAATGAACGAGTCTTAAAACTGAAATAAAAGTGGGCATAATTCCACTTCACGTCACAATTGATTGGAGGTGTGCAGCCCCACAGCAGTGCAGTCCCTCTACACTACAGTACTTCAGCTCAGCACCGCACCAGACACTTAGTTTTAATCATACATGTGCAAACAGTTTCTCAGAATTGTTGCAAACAGTTTTTCTTTTACTGCTGATTTAACCTGGAGCGGTGTAGAGCTGTCCATGGTGCTGAAAGTCAGCACTGGACAACTGCTGTCCATGGTGCTGAAAGTCGGCGCCGGACAACTGCTGCCCATGGTGCTGAAAGTCGGCGCCTGACAACTGCTGTCCATGGTGCTGAAAGTAAGCACCGGACAACTGCTGTCCATGGTGCTGATCGGAGGTCCAGGGACAGCGCTTGGTTTAACGATACGCAGGAGTTAATAAACACATGTTATATGTTATATGACACATATATATTAGTAGAATACAGTGTTATAAACAATATTGTATTATTCTCATCCCTCTGCGTGGTTTTCTTGGCTTCAGCAGAGCAGATGCAGGGGGGGGAGAGGGACACAGAGAAAGAGAATTATGGAGTGGGGAGGGCAGAGTTATGGGGTTAGAAGTAAGGGACAGAAAGAAAAAAGTATAAAGTGGGAGGGAGAGAGGGAGAGAGAGAGAGAGAGAGAGAGAGAGAGAGATTGACAAGCGATGCATGAAGAATCGCGCCCGGGAGAGAAGCAGAGACGCCACTTAAAGAACCACGGACCGTTTTTAATGATTCCACTTCAGCGAGGCTTACACACACACACACACACACACACACACAAACACACACACGACCAGAGCCTCACATTACACTTAACACACACACTGTGTGTGTGTGTGTGTCTTAGCCTTTGTATGCGTTTAGTTCTGTGTTCACGTGTGTCCTTTATGCGCTAATGTGTACATATATATCTGTGTGTGTGTGTGTGTGTGTGTGTGTTTGCCACAGGCCACTGAAGAGATCAGGGTTCATTGTCTTGCCTGTTTAAACAGCTATAAATTGAATCCTGATGACCTCTCTGGAGAGCAGTATAATTGATAAGATGACAGTAGTGTATGACTGTATGAATAAATGGATGAAGCTGTTTTCATTTTGATCTACTTAAAGCTCTGGAAGTGTATGTTTAATATTAATCAGCCAATACTGATTAGAAATGTAAATAATAAAAATAAAGGTGTGTTTCCTCCCGTCTGTGCAGGTTTATGAAGCAGGAACTGTTTTTGGGATGATCCTTCAGAATAAGTGTGTGGTTGATAGTTCATGGATTTGTGTTTCCAAACGACACAGAAAAAACACAACAAGCACCAAAGAACGACCAAAGAACAAGACTGCAAGGGCAGAGAGGAGGATTATGGGAAAAACTAATGCAATAACAGATCAACAGAGTGCAGTGACAGGTCCTATCGTCCCTCTCACTTCCTCTGCTTGTGTGTGTGTGTGTGTGTGTGTGTGTGTCCGAGGCCTTACCGCCTGCGTTATCTCACAAGAAAACTCATTAACATAGAAATGACTTCAGGAAGAAAAGTACAGCATCTCACCTCTGCCGGAAGACAGGACGGAGGGAGACGAGCCAGAGACAGGAGGCAGGAC
>NC_024323.1:11548945-11571247 GCF_000523025.1 Cynoglossus semilaevis
AGGGAGATGGTGGTAGGGTGGAGAGAGTTGAAGAGTGCAGGGGTGGCTTTAAGGTGTTAAAAGGTTTAAAAGAAAGATTTGAAAAAACATCATTTTTACACTGGTCAGTGTTGATGCTTTAATATTGAACAACGTTTAGGGTTCGATTCTGGTCACTGCTGTGGTTAATACATACATACAGTGAATACTTAAAAGTCTGATATGTGTATATTTTACTGGGTAATTTGGGAAAACATGAGAATTATTTTCCCTCCTCCTCTACCACCTAACCCTTATTTCCCATTCCATTCTTTGCTGTGCTCCTTTCTTCCTCCATCCACACAAAGAATTCCAAGTCTCCTCCATGCTTCCCATTAGAGGGAGTACAACAGGAGGAAAACGAGGGAGGTTTTCAAAATGAGGAGGAGGAGGAGGAGGAGGAGGAGGAGGAGGACTGCAGGGGTTTTGCTCACTGAGCTGGAACCTTCTCATGTTTCTGGTCAGTGTTAAGAGACCGGGAGGAGGAGGATGGAGTGGATGAAGGAGGGAGGAGAGAGGAGGAGGTAGAATTGATAGAAAACTTCAAAAAAACACTTAGTAAAAGATAAATTAATGCAAGATAAAGAGAGAGAGAGTGTCAGGCGACTGACGGCACACAAACAGACATGTTTACAGTCAGGGAGCGGAGACACACACACACACACACACACACACACACACAGATTTGTTTTACATTTAACACTTAACACGTCTGAAAGTTTGAAACTTAACGTGTGAATAAGTTCACACATACAGATGTGCTGACTACTTGTATCTGCCTTGTGCTCCTCCACAGTGTGTGTCTGTGTCAGTATTGGGATGGATTTCTTTGACTGTGCACAGTACGGCTGTGTGTTTGTGTGACATGTTTGTTTTTGTCTCTTTTAACCAGATGGGAATGACTCCAGGGCTGAGGGAGGACATATGGTGATGTGGCTTCTGGCTTGATGCTAATATGTCAAAACCATGATTTATTACTCAGACAACAGCCACAGACGCCGCCCTGGAAAATGGATGTGTTTGTTGTCTCATTGGATGACAGCAACCAGATTACCTCTGGCTGGACTCATTTCCCCCCCTCCCAAAAAAAAAGAAAAAAAAAAGTGTCTCATGTCTCATGTGTTGAAGGGAGCTTTCTTCAACGGCTTTGGCTTTTGTTCATCTTCCTTCACGTTGTTTTAATTCTGTGTTGACGCCAAAACCAGCGGCTGCAGTTGGACGGGCAGAGAAATGAAGATGGACGGCGAACAGATGCAGTGTGTGTGCTACGACAACAGTCGTTAAATAGGATTTTACAGGAGTTTAGTCGGTGATCGTGTAAAAGTGACTCTAATTTGTATGCACTGAGACATTCTGGGGGTTTATCTCTCTCTCTCTCTCTCTGTGTGTGTGTGTGTGTGAGAGAGAGAGAGTCAGACCAGGATTGACTGACAGTGAGATTGATTGATGAACTGAGGCTGTGGAAGTGCAGAGTGAATGAAGGAGAGACACACAGGGATGTATCTTAATTGTGGAAGCAGACATCCGATGCTGTGAAAGTGTGTCTAATACGCCTGTCTATGGGAAACGTGGGGCAGCGAGCGAGAGAGAGTGAGTGAATAAAAAGAGGAAAAAAAACATGATGGATAGTCGGGAATAAATCCCATCATCCTCTCTGTCAGGGTTCACTTTCAAAACGATTCAAATAAAAGGCAGTTCTTTTTCTTTGTTTTGTCACTTTCTTTCTTTTCTCCAATTCTACTGCAGTGACTTCTGTAGTTTCTCTACACATGAAACCACAGGTTTGGTCATCTACACAAACAAACATCCATGAGATGCTGCCAAAGCCAGGGAATGTTTCAAGTGTTTCAGAAAAACTTGACTTTTTTAAGGATTAATGTAAGATATACGTAGATACAGATTCAAAGTTTGACCGAGGGCAGAACTAAACATGTGACACAGGGTCAAATAAAACTGTATTTCACTGGTGCAAAAACAAACAGATTGGACGGGAGACGCCTGATCGTGTTAACTTTCAACATGATTTATTATTCTACATTTGAAAACAACACATCACATATTTTCTAATAAGTCATCTACCCGACAAAAACAGTCCTCTTCACTGGTGTCTACACATCTAAAATGGAAATTATTCACTTGTTTTGCACCTAAGTCGCGACCAAACCAACGCAGGAGGAAAAAAAATCAAATCAAATCAAAGCAGCTTAAAAATGTTCTACAGTGAAGTCGAGATAAACACAAATAAAATAAAAAAAGACATGAAGGGAAAAGATCTGGAAGACAAATTTATCCTTATTTTAAAAAATAAATAAAATCAAACTGTACACAGAAGAGAAAGCTGTTGACACGGGGCAAAGGTCAAGGTGGCCAGAGGAGACCAGGAAGATGCCGAGCAGAAGAGACGGAAAGGTCAGGAAGAAACATCAAGTGTCAGTTGGAGATGAGGTCGAAGACTGGCTTCGATCCAACGCGTTCCAGAGCGTGTGGAGCAGAAGGGATTTTTTTTAAGTATTCTTGGCTGCAAAACATCAGCGTATCTAAGTCAGCACAGACTTTTCTATTAAAACTCCTACACAAATATATTCTACCCGGTAACATGTTACGTTATTGGTTAAACTACAAAGTCCGTGGAGGAGCGGCCCCACCGGGCCCGCCTGCAAAGTATTTATACAAAAACGTGTGAGTAGAGTACAACGTGGTCATGTTGTGTACGTTTATAACCAGGCAGTAAACACACTATTATCATTATTTATAGTCATAACTATGTTTGTATTACAGATTAGTCCATCAGTTAACATTAAGTACAGGATAAAGTCATGTGAGAAAATGGGATGGTCTTTTGAGGCATGCATAGTTTGGTTCCTCACAGTCCTGATCTGAAACTTCAAAAAAAAAAAAAAAAAAAAAACACTGACTGGAAGAAAAATGACGCCACTTCTTCAGAGGAGGGAAAAATTCTAATTGTTTCTTTTTGAGCAGCTCTGATCATAGAACTGGAGTTCACACTGACGTCCAGGTATTTAGGGCCGGTACTAACTCACAGAGTAATCAACACATCCGAGTACCTGCGCAAACACGTACAGTTTACACACACAGACACACAGGTGGACGCAGCTGTCGAGCGCTCCGAGACGCTCCAGGGACTGCCATTCCCAACAGCAGATGTTTAAAGCAGCAGCGATTAACGAGAGGACGTATTTACACCCTCGACCCTGACGCTTTAGAGCCCGATGTCGAAGGAATTCCCAACATCATGTGACCTATTTACTGCATATCATACATGGAATCACGTCAAATCCTAAGACCAGGACATGGTCAGTCAAAATGTTCCAAGACAAAGAGGGAAAAAAAGACTATTTCTCTCAAGGTTAAACAGTCCTGTAGCAAAAATAAAAACAAAAACCGTCTGAAAATAATCATCAAAATCATTAGATTTTGTCACCGGCTCTGATTTCCAAATCCTGATGATTGACGAAGCTTATTAAATAAAACTCAACACTTGACTTGACGACAGACAGATGTGTCCTCACGCCTTTTGATGAACATCAGAATCCTTCCTAAAACGCGTCTTAGAACTTTTCAACCCTCATTTATAATTATGTACAATATCTGCATAAATCCTTCATATAATAAACAGGAGGCTGAGGTTTGAGTGAATGCAAGAAAAAAAAAAGAGGAAAGTCTGGGCCTGTGTGATGGACCTACAGTTTATGTCTTGTGTGCCTCCAGGAGCGAACATTTCATCGTCATTGTCCGCCTTGTTACGCTTCACCTAATAATTCCAACCCTCGGTCACGGATTGGACCGTATTGCTGCAGGTGTGTTTGTGCCAAATGGAGCTCGTCGACACTGGAGCCAATGAAATGTGAATCGGAGCTGAAAGGCAGATTTGCTGAACTTGATCTGAATTTCAAATTCTTTTTACACACACACACTCTCCCTCTCTGTGTGTGTTTTATACACACACATCTACCATATGGACAGTATTTTCATATGTACATGTTTTTAAATCCTGATCCCACACACAGATGGATTTGATTACAGAGGAGCAAAAGAAAAGTAAAATAGCAGTAAGTACTGCTGTTTATAAAGATGCTCACTCAGTGTTGTCACCCCCCCCCCCCCCCCCCCGTTTCCTGTCTGAAACTGCGTGAGTGTGTGTTTGCCTAGTCCGCTGTGATTCCCGTGACGCGGCGTCACACCGGGCTCCCACTGTGGCCTTGTCATGAGCAGAGATAAGAGCCAAAGACAAAACCGAGAGCGGAGACAACAGTGGGACAGAGGAGGAGCGAGCCAAGAAAGAGGAGGAGACGTTGACGGGTTGTGAGGTTTGCTCATTAGGCGTCTTCCTCCGTGAGTGTTCGGCTCCAGTCCCCGTCTGTGACTGTGCTTCTACAGCACCGTGTGTCCAGCAGAACACGGCCAGGCAAAATGGTACAGAGAAACGGATGGTACCGGTGGAAACGTGCTGCTACTTATGATGAAGTTAAAGGAGGGGATTAACTTTACTGCGTTAGAAATGAACTGAGGTGGGTGGGGCTATGATGCGAGCGGTTGGGCTATCCAATAGAAGGTCATTACGCTGGGTTTGGACGATCCTGCCTCATATTTTTCAAAAATACCCTGGAGAATTAGCTAAAGCCGACAGCCTGTGGCCTAGTAGTTAGAGCATGAGGGTTATAGCCACTGGTTTGTAGGTTTGAATCCCACCCGGCCGACCACACCCCAAGCTGATTCTTCTTCTTTAGTGATTCCATAGTGTAGAGGTTATCACGCCTGCCTTACACGCAGAAGGATCTGGGGCCGAGGCCCTGAGGAACCACTCTGGGGCTCAATGGCGCCTCCTGTGGCAGCCTGTGAGGGCCACAAAGACTAACATTGTGGTTTTCCCCAGTGTGGGACTAATAAGGGAATCCAATTTAAACCGACCAATAAACAAATACTTTCTCTTTCGCAAAAGTCTATCAGAGAATCACAAAAAATTAGCTTGAAAAATGAGTTTGTGGCCAAAGTCGTGAGTCGTGGAAAATGTTTTGACCAATTACAGAGTCTTTGGTGTCCCAGATTTAGGAAGGCGAGACATTATTTTTTACATGATTAACATGACTGGATTGACTGCAGCGTGGCCTGGAGTGATTATTTCTCTAACATACCAAATAATTGTGATTCGAACTCCGGTCTCCTTCCTCTAAATCATGGTCATCAGTCCAGCCGTGTGATGCAGCGCGTTAATTAGCAGGAGCCTCATATTCAGAGTTGGTGAAGGAGAAGCCGAGGAAGTCATCCTGGTCCAGGTTCATGATGACCAGTTTGTCCGTCGGCGTCAAGTCCACCGCCATCTTGGTGAATTCTTTGTCAAAGTTGCACGTGTCCCGGCGGCTCCTCTGCAGGGTGGGGTGTGGAGAGACAGAGGGAGGGTGGAGGAGAACGCACATATGATTGATGGGGAGGGGGCGAAGAGAGAACATCACAGTGAGACGCCGTGGCCTTAAATCAAGAAGTGGAAGTTCAGAGTATTCCGTGTTTAGCAGATTTTTCATGCAGCACATCAGAAATATATATAAAGATATCTGGAAAAAGCGGCACAGTTTTTAGCTCAATTAAAGGAGTTTGTCTTTGTTCGTTTGTGACAAGTTTGATTCCACAAAATACGTTTATTTAAAAACCGGGAACTGCTGAACTCTAAACTATTTTGTACAGAACAGTGTTTTTTCTTTTTCGGTGTTTCTCCTGGTTTTACTGCTCTACTTCTTCTTAGTGTTTTGTCAAAGTTTCAGCCTTGATTTTGGAAGATTATTTTCTGCAGTGACACCGAACAAAATAACGAAGCCATAAAGAAACAGAAGGAAAGTCATGTGACAGACGCAGCAGAGAGTTAAACTACACAGAAGAATCAAAGCCAGACTGAAGGAACTGTAGCAGTGTGTGTGTGTGTGTGTGTGTTTGCTACTTTGTGGTGGTGTTGTTAATGGACTCTATGAATAGAGGGCTGTTAGAGATGGGTGAGTGTGATGTGGTGGAGAAACTTTTCATTTCATTTTCCCTTAGTCGTGTAATAATACCTGAAATAGGTCATTATTATTATTATTATTATTATTATTATTATTATTATTATTAAGGCCTCAGGTTATCCTGCCTACCTCGTTCACTTATTTTAACCATAGGTTGTGACTTCAGATTAAACAAACAAAAATATTGTTTCATTTTATTTTTCACATTTAAACAACAACCTGAGTCTGAGTCGACACACACACACACACACACACACACACAGACAGGTTGTGTACAGTGAGTCACCCAGCAAGCAGCATTCACAGACAAATCCACAAAAGACTTGAGAAATTCTTGCACCATAAACATTTGCCAGATAGAGAGCGGCTGGAGGTCAGTGAGGTCAGTGAGGTCAGTGAGGTCAGTGAGGTCAGCGAGGTCAGTGAGGTCAGCGATCAATAACAGACAGCCAGAGTCAGGGCAGCATTTGAACAGACTGTACATGGAGAGAACATAGACAGCTGAAGCTACAGTGTCTGGACTCAGGACATGAAAAAGAGGCAGAAGAACGGGGGAGACAGAAGGGAGTCGGACGACTCCATCAAAGTGGATGCTGATTAGCATTGGGCTGTGGCGCTCGCGAAAGCCGAGAGTTTGTACATCACAAGGATCCGCGCTCATGTGCAACCAGGAGGGAGAGAGACAGCCAGGGACAGGAGAGCTTTGAAGATCACAGAAAAGAAACAAATGTCGCATCTCCTACCTTCTGCCAACTTCCCCAAGGCCTCAGAGGAGCCGTACGTATCCACAGGTACACACCTGCCACAGCTGGCCCACATCCACCTCATGTTCCTGGGCATGAAATCCACTCGAGTGCTTCCTCTAGAGAGAGGAGGGGGGAGAGAGGGCTGCGCACCCCTCAGGCTGCTACCACGTTGATGTAGAAAAGCTGGGACTGGGTTTCTCCTCACATGGAGATTCTTTAACTTTACATTGTATTTTAATGATGTCTTGGACTGACTGCGTCCTCTCTCTCTGACCTCTGCAGCAGCGTAGTTATTTATTTTTAGGTCAAAGTCACGCTCAACATTCAAGATGAACATTTGTTAGGTCAGAATGTTGGACTTAGAATTAAATGGTACCAGGAATGAGTGACACCAGGAACCATGTGTGATCCCACCATAAAGAATAAGCAGACAACGCATTAGATCTGGTCCCTGTTCATGATTAACAGGAAAACAATTAACTTTTTTTTTTTTTTTTTACCATCAATGAATCTGACTGTTTTCAGTTTTCCTGGATGGAGGTCAGGAGGTCAGGAGGTCAGGAGGTCAGAACAGAAACAGATCAAAAAACGTCAGAAACATATTGATTGATTATTGGCTGCTGGTGTTAAATCACATTGATTTTCTTAAATGTCACAGTGACATAAACATGGACGAATCATGGACGACATTTTGTCCATGAATAAATGTCCATTCATCCGTTGTACAGGACCAGAGTGAGACTGGACTGGAATTGAACTCTTCTGTCTCTGTTTCTGACTAGAAAAATACAAATTCAATAAATAAAAAAAAAACATTCATAGGAACTATTTTTTTAAATTTAAATATATATATATAGTATACATATATATATATATTTGCTAACTAACACTGTACATCTTCTTGTGTTATTTCTCGACACATCTAAAAAATTCTCCACGTCTTCTTAACTTCTCAGTTCTGTCGTTTAAAACCACAATAACAACTGATTTATTATAAATTTAATCAAACCAAAAATACTTTTTAATCTACCAGTGTTTAGGAGTTCAAACATCTTTTTTTCCTGCCATCAAAGGAACATTTCTCGCTCCTAGAAAAACTCTGAACCCGTCAAAAAAAAAAAATCTATATTAATGAATTAAACTGTGTAATTAATAGGTTAAAGTCTTTTTTTTTTACTTCTAAGATAATAACTAAATATAGACAGTAGTGCTGTGTGCACTGGCAAACCCTGCACACTTAAGGTTACACACACACACACACACACACACACACACAGCTGCCGGCCATGCAGGCCAGCTCATTATGCTTCTGTTGGAGTTGAAGCTGTGAGGCAGAAAGACAGAGATATGGAGGGAAAGGATGGGCAGAGGACGGGGGCGTGGGGGAGGGGCAGATAAATATCATGGTCCTGGGCATAAATCAAAAGGTTTGAATTGACTGTGCCATACAGGCAAACACACACACACACACACACACACACGCTGCTGTTGGTTCTCAAACCAACACTGTGATCCAGGAGCCGTCGGTCGTAACACAGAAACATGACTGGGTCTATAATTTCCCCTCTCTCTCTCTCTCTCCCTCTCTCACTCGCCCCCATCTCTTTGCAGTAACGATGGGATTAAGCGGGAGACGAGCCGATGAGAGGCGAGGATGCGGAGAGAGTGGGAGGCACAGAGGAACGGGGGAGGTGATGAGGAGAGGAGGGTGAATGAAAGGCGGTTTCCAACGCTGACCTGTTTTGGACTGATAAGCCTGCGCTGCTTTGTGCTGAAGCCACTGGCTTTAATTTTTTTTTGGGGTGGGGGGGGCACAACATTTGGAATTAATTATCACGCACACACACACACACACACTCCAGCACTGCTACAGTACACAGTACAGTGTACATCCGCCCCAGAACCAGGGTTTTCTGAAGCATCTGTGTGAGCTGTGATTTAAATAAAGTTGTGGGAAATACTGTAGAGCCGTGGCACAGAGTCAGGACGGAGACACGTGAGGGCGTGAGGTGGAGTGTGTGTCTGAAGCTGCAGCGGTGTTTGGACGTCTACAACACATCCAGCATCTGCATGATGGACCTGAGAGGAGGGGACACGTCCACAGAGACGCCACGTCCAAACAGCAGTCCAACTGTTTGAAGCTGGCACTCTTCCTTAGAAATGCATTCAAACTCAAGTTCATTGGCAGACAGTTAAAAAATGGTAGAAAAATAACCCCCCAAAAACCAACTAAACCTAAAACACAGTCAAACGCTGTTGAAGACGTGTCTCAACGTGTGTCCACTGTCAAAACCCAGGCAGCGTTCGAGCTTAAAAATCACTGATCAAATCTAAGTTTTTGAATAAACTCACTCATCTAATTCACTAAGTCTCTGTCAGTCAGTCACTGAGTCACTGCAGCGTTTTTTTTTTCTTCCACCGCAGTGTTAAACCGGCCGGCGGTCACCGTGTTAACAACATTAACAACTCCGTGACTATCAAACCACCACCATCGCACCTCTGCCTTCACACTCCAGCGAGTAAATGATGTGTTGTTGTTGTTTCCCATCATAACCTGCCACGGCTCAGACGTTGGTCACAGCCGCTTTACATCGGCTGCGTCCGCGTAGTTGTAAACAATGTACGGCGGCAGCGGTAAGAGATGCTTTTAGATGCACTGACCCTTGTTAAAGGCAAACATGGAGCTACAATCAGAGCAGCAGCAGCAGCAGCAGCTCAGCAGGGGTGTGTGTGTGTGTGTGTGTGTGTGTATGTAGGCCGTGTTCTGCATGTTATTTCCTTGAAGTCATCAGACCTACGCTGCCCCATCATGGAAAGGCTCTTTTGATAAGTGGCAGCCATGAAATATGCACAGCCTGTCGTAGCCTGCCTGCCTGCCTCACTTCACAGAGCCTCGCTTTGCTTCCTCGATTCCTTTCCTCCCCTCCCCCCCTCACCCCACTCCATTGTTGAATTACTTTCCTCTCCTCTTTCATCCCTCTTCCTCCCTTTCTCCCTCCTATTTGTCGAGAACCCTCCTCGACTGTCACCCTCCATCGCTCAAATCTCTCCTTCTCCTCGACGCCGCCTCTTCACGCTCGCTCTCCGTCCTTTTCCTATTCTCTTTCACCATCACTATCACTTTATACTCTGTGGACAACAGCAGTGTGTCAGGAGAGATGTGAGAGTTAAAAAAAAAAAAGATGAAATCAAAAACAAGGTAAGAAGAAACCGCAGACACTTCACAGAACATCGACACTAAACATAAAAAGAACAAAAATCCCATGAATATATTTCCAAATTTTTTTTATTTCAGCTACGTCCGTCTTTTTTTAAAATCAATTTCGAGAACAAAAGCTTTTTTTTCTCTCTCTCTCTTTTAAATATATTCCAACACATAATGCGGTTGCATCGATCACACTGTTAGAGCATCAGCGCCGTAATATGTTAAATGTATATAAATCCTCAATAAGAAACAAACACACAGTTCCCATGCACATGTTTAAGCAGGAGTGACGACGAACACACACGGACTGACGGTGTTTTATATAACGCTAATAATAGCACGTAGCTTATATGTTAATCATCATATATTTGTGTCATGTTATAATAAATGTTGGAGAGGTGGGGGGGTTGGGGGGGGGACATCAAACACGCAGCGGTTTTTGAGCTCCGACAAAAACAACAGGCTCCAATACTTGAAACTGTGACTAAAACGTGAAAACACTAAGAAGTACTAACGGTACTAACAGTACTAACAGTACTAACAGTACTAACGGTACTAACAGTACTAACGGTACTAACAGTACTAACAGTACTAACAGTACTAAGAAGTACTAACAGTACTAACAGTACTAACAGTACTAACAGTACTAAGAAGTACTAACAGTACTAACCCTATTTCCACGTGTGGACGTGTTCAGAAGCGAGAGCTCGTCTTCTCAGTAAGCTAACACTTTACACCTGGCGACGGAGATAACACATATTTATATTAGGGCTGTCAAAATTAAAGTGTTTAGTTTCCACAGTCGACACACATTTGCAGGAAAGAGATTTCAATTTCACCAAAGAGTCTCGAGCTTCAAATACCTAAGTCTCTAAACGCAGCATGCACTTGTAAACTTCAGGTGAGAATTTTCAACGTTAAGGAATGTGAATATATCCTGATCAATCACGATTAATCGGATTAGATTATAAATTCCTTATGGAAATTCCCTCATGGAAATCAAAATTCCAGCAGCACAGCAGCAGATCCAGACACAGAAGGTCAAAATGTAAAAACAAAGACACCAAACTGAAACCTTAACTGAAAATTAATCAAATAAACCAGTCAACTGGACGTCTTAATTCACAGTAATTCATCCACACCCTGTGTTCAGGTTGACAGCCAGCCCTAATATATATTGATATATGTACATACAGTCCAGTATAATCCCATCCACAGCTCATGGTGATCGTGCCCAGGACATGGGTTTGATGTGAGCCCTGATGAGAGCATCAGTTCCAGTCCACCAGCACGATCACACGGAACTAATCAATCAAAGAAGCCCAAGTTTGAATTCCACTACTGAGGAACGCGGCGGCCATATTATCCATTTAACCTTGTTTTATCTGACTTAAAAGGCATGAAATATTCAGGGCGAGGGGCTCAAATTAAATTACGCCATCATTTGAGCAAAAGCAATTGTTATGCACTGAATACATTTTGGTAGAACGTCACTGAAGGCTGCGGGACGAGACCTGGAATATAAAACTTTATGAATAAATAAATGAAAATGGTCTTAAAGAGTTGGGTTTTCTGACGTCGTTTACAGCCGTTCTTTCACACCAGACGACATCATGAACCAAGAAAAGACCGTCTGTGTACGTGAGTTAAAAGTTGTGTTAACGCAGCGGTAACCTCTGAGGTTGACCCTGAACGCATCGCTCTCTCTCTGTGATGCTGAGATTACTGTTTGAAAAACCAAAACACAGACGACGCGACGTCCTGGTGCAGAAGCCTCTCCACACCAGGACCTGTGACCACGGCAGTGCTGATGGAACCAGCGGTTCTCGGGCTGCAAACTCATATTACTCATGCTTAACGGCTTCTGGAAAAAAAAAAAAAACAGAATCCAAAAACTCTACACCTGAAGTTTCACAGTAAATCACTCCTGGCCTACAGTAGAGCAGCGGTTCCCAGTGTGGGGGGCGAGCCCCGTTGGGAGGCCTAAAGCTATAGCGAGGGGGAGCCACAGCGACGCAATTTCAGATTTGATTTCTTTTGGAGCCACAGCAGGGAAATGTCACTGATTTATAATTTCAGTTCTTTTCCTATTGAATGAAAACGGACGTTTTTTTATGAACTTCAATGAGATTTGAAACTAAAGCTGCAGATGTAAAAAAACTCTTGATTCGATGTTCGATCCAATGGTTGATCCACAGTTATTAATTAGTGATCAACTAGTTTTTTTTGGTCTCTCACACACGGTAGGACTGTTTTAAAGCATTCATCACAATAATAAATTCAAACAAAAGACGATAAAATGTCTAAAACATCTGCACACGCACGCAAACATAGAACCTCGGAGCTGACGAAACGTCCTTGCATTTGATTCATGCCTATGTAAAAACACATCAATGTGTAAATACTGTGTTAAAATATCAGACTAAGAATATTTACAACTACGTCACGGAGCCACAGTCACGGCTGCAGGAAATGTCATGGAAAACCATTAGATATTTGTAGCATTAATTATTGTTAATCTTGTGTTTGTTTGTTGTTTTTGAACACAGGATGTCAAGAGTTCAGGTTATAGGACATACACAAAAATATACATCGGTTTATCATGTGATTATTGTTATTAGAATTATCTGCATAAAACCTCAGTGGAACAACTTTAGCTAAAAACTATTTTCATCTGTGATGGAGGAACTCTCACCAGTCAATATTAAGTATTCACTTAAATAAATTAAGTTTTTTTTTGTTTAGTTCGACTGTCTATTTTATCAACTAAATTCATGCTTTTGAGTTTGTCTTTTTTCAATAATAAAAAAAATTAATCTAACAGATTCGATTCTAACAACAATTTTTTTTTCAATGAGCACATGGCTTTCTACTATATACTTTATATATAGATAGCATTTATCTGCATGCATGTGTGTATACTGTATTTGTACATTATACATGTATTTCTGTATATTTATACACATATAGGTGAGATTGGCTGTTTGTTCTGTACAACGTCTGACTGGGAACACCAAACCCCACCCATGGGGAAGAATAAACGAGCAAACATATGACCTTAAAGGGAAAATCTGAATAAAAATTGTCTGAAAGAGCTTCATTTTTTTTTTTACTTGAACATCAAATTGATGAGAACGTCATATTTTAAGGATATATAAAGACAACTTCCTGACTGAAAACGCTGACAGAATGTAAACAGTGGACATTAACCTGTGGGCAACGCCAGGAACAAAGGTTTGATTCCCCAAATGGGATTTTCTAATATATATATATATTTTTTTTTTTTTGCAAAACCAAATCGTGATTTACAAATTCAGATGCAGTTTCGTCCCAAAGAAACTGCAGTGACTTTACGTTTCTGATAAGGAACATTTTTTTTGCAAAACCAAATCGTAATTTACAAATTCAGATGCAGTTCCGTCCCAAAGAAACTGCAGTGACTTTACGTTAAGGATTCTGGTAAGGAATTAACATCTAATATGTCGATAGCACAGATGTATATATTTAGTTGTATTTTTTTTTAATTCAAAACATTCCATCACATTTTTAGTCACTGTTCATTCCAATCCAAACAAATTTCAAATTTGAACTCATTAATGTTAGTTAATGCTGTTTTTTTTTTAAGTTTTCCAGTTTAAGGTTTGGTAAATCTAAACTACACAAAACCTGTGTTTGAGCAGTCACAGTCATGAGTGTGTTGTTGTTGTTGTGTCTTCCTATTGTGTGTCTGAGCTAAAATCAAGCCTGCTCCACAGCATCGGGAGACGCAACGTTTCCTGGAAACTCCTGGTTGATAAAGGAGAATCCCTGGAATTCGTCCTGGTCCAGGTTCTGAATCACTTCCTCATCGGGAGGCGTCAGCACCGGCGGGTGACGTGTGAAAAAACGGTCAAAGTTCTCGGCCTCTCGTCCACACTGTTAGAAAGGACGGGGGGGGGGGGTTGAACCAGGGGGGGAGATGACATCACTTGAACATAGTTTCAAATACCAGGACTCAGCTGGTGTCTGCTGATTGGCTGGAGGGAACGTGTGATCACCTTCTAAGTGATGTGAAAATATCACTTTAAGGAGAGCACAAACCAAACCCTCGTCTTTTCATCTCTCCATTTCAAATATTTGAAACATATTCAACTTTTTTTTTTCTTTCTTTTCAAAAAGAACAAAACAATTTAAGTCTCAAAAAAAACCCACTGGGACAGTGCACTACTGTGTGTGTGTGTGTGTGTGTGTGTGTGGACGGTACATTTCACTGTAAAAAATATCCCCACAATAAATCTGAGCCATGAATAAATCTGAGCTTTTATGGTTTGGTTTAATTAGAATGTGTAGATAGTTAGTCCAGAGAAGACTGGAGGCCACGGTGATGATGGCAGCGTGAGTGTGGGTTAATTGGGGGTTAATTATATGCTGTCGCTGATGGACCCGCGGTGGTTCTGATAAAAATAAATCACACAAACTGAGCGGAAATAGGTGGAAAAACGCTGCAAAGTTTCTTCAAGTTTTGGTAGAAATGTCGTCGTTTGCTCTGATTTCAAAATTGTTCATTAACCAGGGTTGAAATATGTGAATAAACTGAAGGTAACAGAGCGACTTAGAACTTTCTGACTCAATGTTTTTTTTTGTTTGTTTTTTTACACAATATGTAAGTTTTAAATCAGTTTCCAAAATTGTTTCATAATTATTTAATTACTGATTTCTGTTAACGACTGTTCATTTCAGCCGTTCCATCCTCTTTTCTACTCACTTCAGGCAACAACCGTCATAATCGTTTAATCTCCTCTCTGCGACCATTTGATCCATGTTATATATACTGTACATAAACCCCCCCCCCGAGACACGCCCTGGTCTAAGCACATACAACAAGTTATTAACTTCAAAACTACTTTTTTTTTCAGACACGCTGCCCCCTGGGGGCTGGAGGCCGAGCCGTTCGCTCTCCCTTCATCTACACCGCTCTGCTTAGCTTTAATTAACACAACAAGGATTCAATGTCCTATGACAAGGTTCCCCAGAGGAAACCCACAAACTCATTAAATCTCTGTAACTCAAAGGACCCCGGGAAATTAAGAGGCGCCTCAAACGTCTGGAATAAATATGCCAGATGAGAAACTCACCGGGGCCAATCAGCTACTTTGGGGAAAGTTCGACCATTGTGGGAATCACTGACTAACAAAAGTGAAATAAAATGAAGTGAGGCGAATGAAAGAAGGATAAAAAATGTGTTGGTGCTGAAACGCTGACTACATCCTGTCCCAGGTAGAGGTTTATGTTGTGTAGTGCACTCCAGTCAGGCTTTATTTGAGATCAACTTCACATCATGCAAATAACAAAGACGAAGACCTGACAAAGAGTGAACACAGAAAGGAAAAAGAACTTAGTCGAGACGTGACACAGAAAAAGAAGAACGAAAACACGGACTGGTCATAGTTGAACGGAAACAATATGAAGGATGGTGGTTGGTGACGGTGTATGAACATTTTTTAGTTAGTCGAGACGTGACACAGAAAAAGAAGAACGAAAACACGGACTGGTCGTAGTTGAACGGAAACAATATGAAGGATGGTGGTTAGTGACAGTGTATGAACACTTTGTTCAAAGTAAAAACAAGTCAGTCAGTAACTCAGCCGGTCAGACACAGCCGGTCAGACACAGCCGGTCAGACACAGCTGGTCAGACACAGTCAGTCAATTTGACGTTAAACGTCACAACCAGACCATAATTAGAAACCATTTCAAAACTAACTTGTGATTAAAGTGAAAAAAACCTGTCACTACGACAAGAAGATAAAGAGCCTTCAAAAAAAAAAAAAAAACTTCCAAAAAACGCCACCTCTTACAAGTCTGTAGACGGAGGTATTAGGCTTTAGAAACAAGTGTGATGTCACTGCAGCCAGAACACATCAAAGAGAGTTTTTCAAATGCAAAAACTAATCCCAAAAATCCATGCAAGGTAAACAGACAACATCTGTTAGTGGCTACAGGCAGACTGCAGCAGCAGAAGAAAAAAAAACTAGGTTTAATACTCATCACACATCCTGTTTGTGAGCAAAAACTAATCCCCACACACACACACATTCACACACACATCATAAACATGTATGGAGGCTAAAGCCCTGCAGGCAAAAACAGCTGGAGTCAGAAGGATCCCTAAAGCAGTGGTGTGACCTCAGGCTGTGTGAGTGTGAACTGCAGTCGTACTCTGAGTGTGTGTGTGTGTGTGTGTGTGTGTGTGATGACTGTTTATTTGGTCAGACCATAGACTGTGTATAAGAAATGGACAACAAACTTGACAGCTTTGACCTGTAACCAGCGTCTGAGCTCTCATTGGACAGACCTACCTGTCAATCACATCCATCACACGCTGTAGTAAATACTTTATTTGATAACTATTGGATGTGATCATCTACAAACATTCTGTTAAATCAAGAAAAAGAAGTAGCAGCAGCAGCTAACTGTTAGCTAGCTAAGGTAACTGCTAAAGCATGTCTAACTTTGGTCACGCAGCATGTGGTTATTGACCTGCAGCTCTGTCGACCACAAGTAAAATGCTATGCTATGTTGCTCACAGTGACATCCGGTAACATCACATGACAAATATGGAGCAGGTTCACTGGCTGACACTGGTCTGGGGTTGAAATGTAAAAATAAATCGCAAAAATGCTGCAAATAATCTTAGCGTTCCATTTCCAGCTCTCTGACATCACATATACAACCATAGCAACGTCCATTCCTTACATACGATCTATGATTTTTTTTTTTTAAATGATTCAAATGTTGACGTTGTGTGTGTGTCATTGTTACGTTAAGTCACTTTTGCCATCGTCAACATCAGCTCTCGCTCTCAGCCAGATTATCATCACCACGTCCTGACTTACCTGTGGTCATTGTTCAGCTCAGAGGAGGAGAAAGAGACAGAGAACGTCACAAAGAAAGTGGAGAGATGACGAAGGTGACAAAGAGAGGAGTTGTAGGAAAACAGAGGAGGTTAGAATGAAGGACAACTTGACTGTACAGGAAGTCAGGGCATCTGAGCAACACCTGCGCCGGGAACTTAACCCGCGACACAGAAAGTAACCTCCTGGTCTCTGCTGTGGGTGGAGGGTGGTGGAGGGTGGAGGGGTTTGAACTTACGGCTCTGGGTTTGAACGGTGGCTGCACCTCCTTGTTCTCCAGTTTCTCCCAGTCCATGTAGCGGAAGAAGCTGTGCTCCCTGATGTCTCTCTCTCCCTCTGGACCGCAGCCGAGACGTTTGGCCGGATGTTTTGTCATCAGCTGGACAGACAGAGCAGGGACAAGTTCAGGTCTTCATCAGGGTTCACACACATTTCTGTTTAAATTCCAACGCAAACATTTCTTGTTTTGTGGTTTCCTGATGTTGCTCTTCATCATTCGGGGCTGACGGTGGTCTACCTACGGCATCAACCTTCAGAACACTTACATACATATAGTCTTATAAATATATATAGACTGAAAAATTCAACTTATAAATATATATAGACTGAAAAATTTCAAAAAAAGAAGGCACAAAAAAAAGCATTTTAATCTCAGCATTAAAGGCTTCAGTTCCATCCTGCCTGAGACAAAGTCACGGTTCACGACGTCTGAGATGAAAAATCATCCTTCAACATTCACACAAAAGTTTACCAGTCAAAAGCTTTCCTTTTCCTCCTCTCCACATTGTCTCTTCTGTCTCTCCCTCTTCCTCACCTTCATCATCATCATCTGCTCCACCTCACCATTCATCTGGATTCATTATTTACAGAGCGTGGAATCATTTGCATATTTTTTTTTTTGTTTTACCGGTTGACGGCCCTAATTGAACGATCACTCTTTAATGATGTGTATTGTCTGGACTGGTAACATTTATCCAGACTAAGCAGCTCCGTGTCCACACTACACTTAGCAGTGAGCTGCCGGTGCAACGCCCCAAATTTCCCCTCCAGAATCATTAAATTTTCATCTCATTCATCCCTGTCTGTTTTCCCTGGGCCCTCCCACTCATCATCCTCATTCATCTCACTTTATAAACCCAGAGTTTTCACTGCTAGCGCTACCTTTTCTCCTCACTTTACACCACTTCTCCCTTCAACCATCCATCTGTCACCTTAAATGACTCTCCCGCTAGAACAAATGATCCGCTGACCTCCTCCTCCTCCTCCTCCTCCTCCTCCTCCTGCTGCTGCAGACAAATAGCTGCTTTTTGTTTGCTCTCTTTTACTCCGGTGATTTACCTCAGGCATAATTAAGGGCGGCTCATAATGTCTGTCAACCTTAAAGAACCTCATCACGACGGCTGACGTCAGTGTGAGTGTGCAGGTGGGCGTGGCTCCCCCCGCGGCGGCAGCAGTCACAACTCATTACATTGAACCTTCAAATAACAGTCTCCGTGGATCAGTCAACTCCGGTGAACACACACAAACACACACACACACACACACAAACGGGACACGTGTCAGAAGGTTAAAGGTCAAGTGAAAGTTCTTCGATAAAAGTTTTAAAATAATGTCTTTTATCCCGTCTTTCACTGATGCTGCTGCACGAACAGTACTTCACAGGTACAGTGTTATCACTTTGTGAAATGAGGTTTGAATTAATTATAAGTATTTTTAACAGGAGGAAACTAACAAGTTTCTTTTTACTTCAAGAAACTTCCTTTCTTGAAAAAAAAAAAACCTTTGACGACGACAAGAAAAGGCTTGATTTTATAAAAAACATCGGTCATAAAAATTCAACAAATAAAAATGTAAATAACGTGTGTAACGTCGTGTTTTATACTGGACAACAGGCAGCTCCATGACTGTGTCAGTCACATGACCCTCGTGTTGAGAAACGGTGCCGTCAAGAAGAACTGAAAAATGAACCTGACGTCGTGTGTTTTTTTTTTTTCTGTTTCAAAAATGGAATTATCTTGTAGGGTTTAAAATGAAGGCATATAGTATTCAAGCGCACACACACACACACATTCTGACAAACACACACACACACCATGTTAGCCCGGGCACAGTGTGAGCTGCGGGGGAGGATGGAACGGAGCTTTCATGCTCCACTGAATATTTACTGCTGTAGCACTACAAGCTAGTAATCATCACTAATACATAACACAGCACACGTACGTGTGTGAGTGTGTGTGTGTGTGTGTGTGAGTGTGTGAGTGTGTGAGTAAGACTGTTCAGTAAATATTTTGTCAACTTTTCTCTAAAGGCAGTTTTCTTCAAACTTGGGACAGAAATTAAAACTTAATGTTTTACATCTTAAATCTCTTCAACTTCATCTCTTAATTACACACACAAACTGTGTATGTGTGTGTGTAGGTGTGCGAGTGTGTGTGTGTGTGTGTGAGTGTGTGTGTGTGTGCACCTCAGGGCTCTGGAAACAACAACACAATTTGTTTGACTTTTTCGTGAACTCCAATAAATACTATACAAATCTGATCCAACAGGAAGGAGGTCAGAGGAATTCTAAAAAATAAAAATAAGCCACAGAAGTGCAGTTTAAACACACACACACCGACTGTAATACAACTACGACTGTGTGACAGCAGCAGCAGCAGCAGCAGTGACATCAGCAGCAGCAGCGACATCAGCAGCATCAGCAGCAGCAGCAGCAGCAGCAGCAGTAACATCAGCAGCAGCAGTGACATCAGCAGCAGTGATGTTCTGCAGCCAGTCTCTTCCTGCATGATGATGAATCACAGTGGAGCTGTGTACACACGGACTCACTGTTTATTGACACACACACACACACACACACACACACACTCTGTGACTGTGCGTTTCTTTTTGCTCTGTTTGTTCACACTCACCCCTTTACAGATGGCCACCGCCTCCTTAGACATCGACTTAGGGTAGGAGACGTGATGCTCCATGATGGACTGAAATAACTCGTCCTCGTCCTCCCCGTCAAACGGAGGCTGGAGAAAAAAAAAAGAGGGGGGGGGGGGGGTGATGTTTTAGGGGAATCTTTCTTTGAGCTTGTTGAAAAACACATCCACCCTGATCGAGGCAGCACATTCACTCTGAACAATTATTAATGTCCTGAGAGGAAAACTCATTATGGGACATCATTTAATGGTTAACCTTTCATGACATGGTGTCAAATTTAAACACTGTGATTTTTTTCTCCTTTATATTTTGTACATTCAGATAAAAGAAAAAGCTGCCGAGAGAAAGAGAGATGGCCAACTCTAGGGGAGTGTCTCTCTCTCTCTCTCTCTGTTAGAATCAATGGAAATGGTTGAAGATATAACATTCTGTGTGTAAAGATTTGTTCCTTTAATTTTTTCCGTCCCTTGTGGCTCTTTCTGTGTGAAGTTTCGTGGGTTTTTTAACCCAAAAACATCTTCATTAGGGGAGTACAGTAGGTCGACCTCAGGTGTGAATGTGAGCGTGAACGACTTCTATATGTGGCCCTGAGATGGACTGGTGGACTGGCCCCGCCCTCACCTGTTGACAGCTGAATTCTGGGAAATAAGTTTCCACCAAAAGTCACTGTGTGACTTGTAGCCCGTCCTCTGACCCTTAGCCTCAAATCTAGTCTCAAACCATTAAAGGAACATTAAATCCCTGTTAGCGAGAATATTAATATGTTCAAAAACAACCCTGAGAACGGGGCGTTCAACCACATTTGTAAACAAACGCACACACACCAACACACCCAACCACCAACCTGTCCAGCCAGCATCTCATACAGCAACACACCAAAGGCCCACCAGTCCACGGATTTACCATAGGGTTGGTAGGCTATGATCTGGAACAGAAGACGTTACGTCATCATGACAGCAGACTTCAACAATACACACACACACACACATACACACACACACGTCACCTCCGGAGCGATGTAGTCAGGAGTTCCACAGAAAGTCTTGGTGGTGACGCCGTCGTTCATGTTCTCTTTACACATGCCAAAGTCTGCGATCTTGATGTGACCTTCACAGTCCAGCATCACGTTGTCCAGCTTCAGATCTCTGTCAAACAATTTAGAACAAAAATGTGAGGGAAAAATAAACAAAGTGGAGAAATGCTGTCAAACAATTTAGAACAAAAATGTGATGAAAAACAAAGTGGAGAAATGCCCCGGTGGTCAACGGAAGAAGCATCAAACACAGAAATGTTAGTTAGCTTTTTAGATAGCTCCGTGCTAACTGCTGCTGTCGTCTGATACTAAACTAATGTTTTCTTAATATTTGGATCATTAGGGTTTTTTTTTAAAAAAACAACAACTTAGCTTTATCTTTTTTTTAACTGTCATGTGATGACATCACGTCACTTTACTTGCCTCAGATCTTATAAAAATTGATATTTGGGCTAATTAAAATTCTCCTTTGTGTTGATTTTAATTGTGACTTCAAAAAGTTTAGCGTAATTGTGCCTTAATTCGATGCTAATTCCTCCCCCTGACTGAATTTTATTAAAACAAAAACAGAACAACAGATAACTAAACGTCAACATGACAGCACAAGGTTTTTGCGTGGCTGAAAATTACTTTTGTTTTTCAACAAAAACGAAACAAAAAAAAATCCATTTTGTTATAATATAGAAATTAAATGTGTAAACACAGCGTTATCTGCTAATACAAACATCACATTCCCATATTATTTGGGAATTAGAGGCTCCTCCACGGTGATAATCATCTCATATCACATTATAAACAAATCCCGCCGCCAGTCGATGTGAGCGTCTGCTGCATTAATGGAGGACTGTGTCGGTGGCAAAATCATTTCAATTTATGTTTTCATTCACTTAATTTGAGAGGCTGCGACTGTGACTCAGACAAAGCTGATAAAACGACCGCTCTCTAATTCCCGGCGTCTGCTTCGACCTCACAGTCACACGTTCATGATGAAACCAGGGTCCGTGGGTCCGTTTGTTTGTTGAGGTGTGTGAGAAAAGTGTGTTGTGCTCCTGCCTTCCAGCAGGAGACGGGTCGCTGGTTCAATTCCTGGTTTTTCTACATGGAGTTTGAATGGCCAATGAGGAGGAAGGAGGAAGTCTTTGTTCTGACTCTTAATGTTACAGTGAAGACCTTTGATGTCAACAGGAGTCAGGGGCCGAGTGTGAGTGTGTGTGAGTGTGTGAGTGTGTGAGTGTGTGTGTGAGGGTGTGTGAAGTGGTTTTTGTCATGTATATGTGAGGACAGTCGACTTCAAGGCACCAATTAAACCCAAGACCAATGAGACGTAACAGCGCCCTCACCTGACTTTGAAAAGAATTCAACAGTAAAGACTAATGAACAAATACACAAGTGGACGTTCAGAAACCACAGACGACAACAGACAGAGGTCGACAGCAGGGGTCTCCAACCTCTGGCCCACAATCCACTTC